>NW_027447436.1:0-31390 GCF_038048845.1 Mixophyes fleayi | reverse complement strand
TCATGAATCATGAATCATGAATCGAATCATAAATCATGAATTGATTCATGAATCATGAATCATGAATTGAATCATGAATCATGAATCATGAATCCAATCATGAATCATGAATCAAGATTCATGAATCGAATCATAAATCATGAATCGAATCATAAATCATGAATTGAATCATGAATCATGAATCATGAATTGAATCATGAATCATGAATCGAATCATGAATCATGAATCAAGATTCATGAATCGAATCATGAATCATGAATTGAATTATAAATCTTGAATCATAAATAATGAATTGAATCATGAATCATGAATCGAATCATGAATCATGAATCATGAATTGAATCATGAATCATGAATCATGAATTGAATCATGAATCTTGAATCATGAATCATGAATTGAATCATGAATCATGAATCGAATCATGAATCATGAATCATGAATCATGAATTGAATCTTGAATCATGAATCATGAATTGAATCATGAATCATGAATCGAATCATGAATCATGAATCATGAATTGAATCATGAATCATGAATCATGAATTGAATCATGAATCTTGAATCATGAATCATGAATTGAATCATGAATCATGAATCGAATCATGAATCATGAATCATGAATCATTAATTGAATCATGAATCATGAATCATGAATCGAATCATGAATCATGAATCGAATCATGAATCTTGAATTGAATCATGAATCATGAATCATGAATTGAATTTATGAATCATGAATCATAAATCGAATCATGAATCATGAATTGAATCAGGAATCGAATCATGAATTGAATCATGAATCATTTATTGAATCATGAATCATAAATCATGAATCATGAATTGAATCATGAATCATGAATCATGAATTGAATCATGAATCATGAATCGAATCATGAATCATGAATCATGAATCATGAATCATGATTTGAATCATGAATCATGAATCATAAATTGATTCACGAATCATGAATTGAATCATGAATTGAATCAAGAATTAAATCATGAATCATGAATCATGAATCATGAATCATGAATTGAATCATAAATCATGAATCATGAATCATAAATTGATTTATAAATCATGAATTGAATCATGAATTGAATCATGAATCATGAATCATGAATTGAATCATGAATCATGAATCGAATCATAAATCATGAATTGAATCATGAATCATGAATCATGAATTGAATCATGAATCATGAATCGAACCATGAATCATGAATCAAGATTCATGAATCGAATCATGAATCATGAATTGAATTATGAATCTTGAGTCATGAATCATGAATTGAATCATGAATCGAATCATAAATCATGAATTGAATCATGAATCATGAATCATGAATTGAATCTTGAATCATGAATTGAATCATGAATCATGAATCGAATCATGAATCATGAATCAAGATTCATGAATCGAATCATGAATCATGAATTGAATTATGAATCTTGAATCATGAATCATGAATTGAATCATGAATCATGAATCGAATCATGAATCATGAATCATGAATTGAATCATGAATCATGAATCATGAATTGAATCATGAATCTTGAATCATGAATCATGAATTGAATCATGATTCATGAATCGAATCATGAATCATGAATCATGAATTGAATCATGAAACATGAATTGAATCATGAATCATGAATCGAATCATGAATCATGAATTGAATCATGAATTGAATCATGAATCATGAATTGAATCATGAATAATGAATCGAATCATGAATCATGAATTGAATCATGAAACATGAATCATGAATTGAATCATGAATCATGAATCGAATCATGAATCATGAATTGAATCATGAATCTTAAATCATGAATCATGAATTGAATCATGAATCATGAATTGAATCATAAAACATGAATCATGAATTGAATCATGAATCATGAATCGAATCATGAATCATGAATTAAATCATGAATTGAATCATGAATCATGAATTGAATCATGTATTGAATCATGAATTGAATCATGAATTTAATCACTAATCATGAATCATGAATCGAATCATGAATTATGAATTTAATCATGAATCAAGAATCATAAATCGAATCATGATTCATGAAATGAATCAGGAATCGAATCATGAATTGAATCATGAATCATGAATTGAATCATGAATCATGAATTGAATCATGAATCATGAATTGAATCATCAATCATGAAGCATGAATCATGAATTGAATCATGAATCATGAATTATGAATTGAATCTTGAATCATGAATCATGAATCGAATCCTGAATCATGAATCAAGAATCATGATTCGAATCATGAATCATGAATTGAATCATGAATCATGAATCATGAATTCAATCATGAATCATGAATCATGAATCGAATCATGAATCATGAATCGAATCATGAATCTTGAATTGAATCATAATTTGAATCATGAATCATGAATCTTGAATTGAATCATGAATCATGAATCATGAATTGAATTTATGAATCATGAATCATAAATCGAATCATGAATCATGAATTGAATCAGGAATCGAATCATGAATTGAATCCTGAATCATTTATTGAATCATGAATCATAAATCATGAATCATGAATTGAATCATGAATCATGAATCATGAATTGAATCATGAATCATGAATCGAATCATGAATCATGAATCATGAATCATGAATCATGATTTGAATCATGAATCATGAATCATAAATTGATTCACGAATCATGAATTGAATCATGAATTGAATCATGAATTAAATCATGAATCATGAATCATGAATCATAAATTGATTCATAAATCATGAATTGAATCATGAATTGAATCATGAATCATGAATCATGAATTGAATCATAATTCATGAATCATGAATCATAAATCGATTCATAAATCATGAATTGAATCATGAATTGAATCATGAATCATGAATCATGAATTGAATCATGAATCATGAATCATGAATCGAATCATAAATCATGAATTGAATCATGAATCATGAATCATGAATTGAATCATGAATCATGATTCGAATCATGAATCATGAATTGAATCATGAATCATGAATCAAGATTCATGAATCGAATC
Organism: Mixophyes fleayi; assembly: GCF_038048845.1. Classification (NCBI taxonomy): domain Eukaryota; kingdom Metazoa; phylum Chordata; class Amphibia; order Anura; family Limnodynastidae; genus Mixophyes; species Mixophyes fleayi. The sequence continues at coordinate 28,326 of NW_027447436.1, read as the reverse complement.
ATGAATCATGAATTGAATCATGAATCATGAATCAAATCATAAATCATGAATCGAATCATGAATCATGAATCGAATCATGAATCATGAATCATGAATTGAATCATGAATTGAATCATGAATCGAATCATGAATCATGAAATGAATCATAAATTATGAATCATGAATCATGAATTGAATCATGAATCATGAATTATGAATCATGAATTGAATCATGAATCATGAATTATGAATCATGAATTGAATCATGAATCATGAATCGAATCATTAATCTTGAATTGTATCATGAATTGAATCATTAAACATGAATCATGAATCAAATCATGAATCATGAATCATGAATTGAATCATGAATTGAATCATGAATCATAAATCTTGAATTGAATCATGAATCATGAATCATGAATCGAATCATGAATCATGAATTATGAATTGAATCTTGAATAATGAATCATGAATCGAATCATGAATCAAGAATCATGAATCGAATCATGAATCATGAATGGAATCATGAATCATGAATCATGAAACATAAATTGATTCATGAATCATGAATTGAATCATGAATTGAATCATGAATCATGAATCATGAATCATGAATTGAATCATGAATCATGACTCATGAATTGAATCATGAATCATGAATCAAATCATGAATCATGAATTGAATCATGAATCATGAGTCATGAATTGAATCATGAATCATGAATTGAATCATGAATCATGAATTGAATTATGAATCATGAATCATGAATTGAATCATGAATCATGAATCATGAATCGAATCATGAATCATGAATTGAATCATGAATCATTAATCATGAATTGAATCATGAATTGAATCATGAATCAAATCATGAATCATGAATTAAATCATGAATCATGAATCATGAATTGAATCATGAATCATGAATCATGAATTGAATCATGAATCATGAATTGAATCATGAATCATGAATCATGAATTGAATCATGAAATATGAATCAAGAATCATGAATCGAATCATGAATCATGAATTGAATCATGAATAATGAATCATGAATTGAATCATGAATCATGAATCATGAATTGAATCATGAATCATGAATCATGAATCGAATCATGAATCATGAATTGAATCATGAATCATTAATCATGAATTGAATCATGAATTGAATCATGAATCAAATCATGAATCATGAATTAAATCATGAATCATGAATCATGAATTGAATCATGAATCATGAATCATGAATTGAATCATGAATCATGAATCATGAATTGAATCATGAATCATGAATCATGAATTGAATCATGAAATATGAATCAAGAATCATGAATCGAATCATGAATCATGAATTGAATCATGAATAATGAATCATGAATTGAATCATGAATCATGAATTATGAATCATGAATTGAATTATGAATCATGGATAGAATCATGAATCATGAATTGAATCATGAATTGAATCATTAATCATGAATCATGAATCATGAATTGAATCATAATTTAAATCATGAATCATGAATTGAATCATGAATGTAATCATGAATTGAAACATGAATCATGAATCATGAATTGAATCATGAATCATGAATCATGAATTGAATTTATGAATCATGAATCATAAATCGAATCATGAATTGAATCAGGAATCAAATCATGAATTGAATCATGAATCATGAATTGAATCATGAATCATAAATCATGAATCATGAATTGAATCATGAATCATGAATTGAATCATGAATCATGAATCATGAATCATAAATTGATTCATGAATCATGACTTGAATCATGAATTGAATCATTAATCATGAATTAAATCATAAATCATGAATCATGAATCAAGAATTGAATCATAAATCATGAATCATGAATCATAAATTGATTAATGAATCACAAATTGAATCATGAATCATTAACCATGAAATAAATCATGAATCATGAATCATGAATCATTAATCATAAAATAAATCATGAATCATGAATTGAATCATGAATAATGAATCATGAATTAAATCATGAATCATGAATCAAGATTCATGAATCGAATCATGAATCATGAATTGAATCATGAATCTTGAATCATAAATCATGAATTGAATCATGAATCATGAATCGAATCATCAATCATGAATCATGAATCATGAATTGAATCATGAATCTTGAATCATGAATCATGAATTGAATGATGAATCATGAATCGAATCATGAATCATGAATTGAATCATGAATCATGAATTATGAATTGAATCTTGAATCATGAATCATGAATCGAATCATGAATCAAGAATCATGATTCAAATCATGAATCATGAATTGAATCATGAAACATGAATCATGAATTGAATCATGAATCATGATTCGAATCATGAATCATGAATTGAATCATGAATCATGAATTATGAATTGAATCTTGAATCATGAATCATGAATCAAGAATCATGATTCGAATCATGAATCATAAATTGACTCATGAATCATGAATCATGAATCATGAATTGAATCATGAATCATGAATCATGAATCGAATCATGAATCATGAATCGAATCATGAATCTTGAATTGAATCATAATTTGAATCATGAATCATGAATCTTGAATTGAATCATGAATCATGAATCATGAATTGAATTTATGAATCATGAATCATAAATCGAATCATGAATCATGAATTGAATCAGGAATCGAATCATGAATTGAATCATGAATAATTTATTGAATCATGAATCATAAATCATGAATCATGAATTGAATCATGAATCATGAATCGAATCATGAATCATGAATCATGAATCATGATTTGAATCATGAATCATGAATCATAAATTGATTCACAAATCATGAATTGAATCATGAATTGAATCATGAATTAAATCATGAATCATGAATCATGAATCATGAATCATGAATCATGAATTGAATCATAAATCATAATTCATGAATCATAAATTGATTCATAAATCATGAATTGAATCATGAATTGAATCATGAATCATGAATCCAATCATGAATCATGAATCAAGATTCATGAATCGAATCATGAATCATGAATCGAATCATGAATCATGAATTGAATTATGAATCTTGAATCATGAATCATGAATTGAATCATGAATCATGAATCGAATCATGAATCATGAATCATGAATTGAATCATGAATCATGAATTGAATCATGAATCTTGAATCATGAATCATGAATTGAATCATGAATCATGAATCGAATCATGAATCATGAATCATGAATCATGAATTGAATCATGAATCGTGAATCATGAATTGAATCATGAATCATGAATAGAATCATGAATCATGAATTGAATCATGAATTGAATCATGAATTGAATCATGAATCATGAATCGAATCATGAATCATGAATTGAATCATGAAATGAATCATGAATCATGAATTGAATCATGAATTGAATCATTAATCATGAATCATGAATTGAATCATGAATCATGAATTGAATCATGAATCAAGAAATGAATCAGGAATCGAATAATGAATTGAATCATGAATCATGAATTGAATCATGAATCATGAATTATGAATTGAATCTTGAATCATGAATCATGAATCGAATCATGAATCAAGAATCATGAATCGAATCATGAATCGAATCATGAATCATGAATCATGAATAGAATCATGAATCATGAATCAAGAATTATGAATTGAATCTTGAATCATGAATCATGAATCGAATCATGAATCAAGAATCATGAATCGAATCATGAATCGAATCATGAATCATGAATCATGAATAGAATCATGAATCATGAATCAAGAATCATGAATCATGAATTGAATCATGAATCATGAATTATGAATTGAATCTTGAATCATGAATCATGAATCATGAATCGAATCATGAATCATGAATTAAATCATAAATTGAATCATGAATCGAATCATGAATCATGAAATGAATCATGAATCGAATCATGAATCATGAATCGAATCATGAATCTTGAATTGAATCATGAATCGAATCATGAATCATGAATCATGAATTGAATCATGAATTGAATCATGAATCAAATCATGAATCAAGAAATGAATCATAAATTATGAATCATGAATCATGAATTGAATCATGAATCATGAATTATGAATCATGAATTGAATCATGAATCATTAATTGAATCATGAATCATGAATCGAATCATGAATCTTGAATTGTATCATGAATTGAATAATTAATCATGAATCATGAGTCAAATCATGAATCATGAATCATGAATTGAATCATGAATTGAATCATGAATCATGAATCTTGAATTGAATCATGAATCATGAATCATGAATCGAATAATGAAACATGATTTGAATCATGAATCATGAATCGAATCATGAATTATGAATCATGAATTGAATCTTGAATAATGAATCATGAATCGAATCATGAATCAAGAATCATGAATGGAATCATGAATCATGAATAAAATCATGAATCATGAATCGAATCATGAATCATGAATCATGAATCGAATCATGAATCATGAATTGAATCATGAATTGAATCATGAATCATGAATCATAAATCATGAATCATGAAACATAAATTGAATTATGAATCATTAATTGAATCATGAATTGAATCATGAATCATGAATCATGAATCATGAATCATGAATCATGAATCATGAATCATGAATTGAATCATGAATCATGAATAAAATCATGAATCATGAATCGAATCATGAATCATGAATCATGAATCGAATCATGAATCATGAATTGAATCATGAATCATGAATCATAAATCATGAATCATGAAACATAAATTGAATTATGAATCATTAATTGAATCATGAATTGAATCATGAATCATGAATCATGAATCATGAATCATGAATTGAATCATGAATCATGACTCATGAATTGAATCATGAATCATGAATCAAATCATGAATCATTAATTGAATCATGAATCATGAGTCATGAATTGAATCATGAATCATGAATTGAATCATGAATAATGAATCATGAATTGAATCATGAATCATGAATCATGAATTGAATCATGAATCATGAATCGAATCATGAATCATGAATTGAATCATGAATTGAATCATGAATCATTAATCATGAATTGAATCATGAATCATGAATCGAATCATGAATCATGAATTGAATCATGAATTGAATCATGAATCATTAATCATGAATTGAATCATGAATCATGAATCGAATCATAAATCATGAATTGAATCATGAATCATGATTCAAGAATCATGAATCGAATCATGAATCATGAATTGAATCATGAATAATGAATCATGAATTGAATCATGAATTATGAATCATGAATTTAATTATGAATCATGGATAGAATTATGAATCATGAATTGAATCATGAATTGAATCATGAATTGAATCATTAATCATGAAACATGAATCATGAATTGAATCATAATTTGAATCATGAATCATGAATTGAATCATGGATGTAATCATGAATTGAATCATGAATCATGAATTGAATCATGAATCATTAATCATGAATTGAATTTATGAATCCTGAATCATAAATCGAATCATGAATCATGAATTGAATCAGGAATCGAATCATGAATTGAATCATGAATCATGAATCATGAATTGAATTTATGAATCATGAATCATAAATCGAATCATGAATCATGAATTGAATCAGGAATCAAATCATGAATTGAATCATGAATCATGAATTGAATCATGAATCATAAATCATGAATCATGAATTGAATCATGAATCATGAATCATGAATTGAATCATGAATCATGAATTGAATCAGGAATCGAATCATGAATTGAATCATGAATCATGAATTGAATCATGAATCATGAATCATGAATTGAATCATGAATCATGAATCATGAATCATAAATTGATTCATGAATCATGAATTGAATCATGAATCATGAATTGAATCAGGAATCGAATCATGAATTGAATCATGAATCATGAATTGAATCATGAATCATGAATCATGAATTGAATCATGAATCATGAATCATGAATCATAAATTGATTCATGAATCATGAATTGAATCATGAATCATAAATCATGAATCATGAATTGAATCATGAATCATGAATCATGAATTGAATCATGAATCATGAATCATAAATTGATTCATGAATCATGACTTGAATCATGAATTGAATCATGAATCATTAATCATGAATAAAATCATGAATCATGAATCATGAATCATGAATTGAATGATAAATCATGAATCATGAATCATAAATTGATTCATGAATCATGAATTGAATCATGAATTGAATCATGAATCATTATTCATGAAATAAATCATGAATCATGAATCATGAATCATTAATCATAAAATAAATCATGAATCATGAATCATGAATCATGAATTGAATCATAAATCATATATCATGAATCATAAATTGATTCATGAATCATGAATTGAATCATGAATTGAATCATGAATCATTAATCATGAAATAAATCATGAATCATAAATCATGAATCATTAATCATAAAATAAATCATGAATCATGAATCATGAATCATGAATCATGAATTGAATCATGAATCATGAATCATGAATCGAATCATAAATCATGAATTGAATCATGAATCATGAATCATGAATTGAATCATGAATCATGAATTGAATCATGAATAATGAATCATGAATTGAATCATGAATTGAATCATGAATCATGAATCGAATCATGAATCATGAATCAAGATTCATGAATCGAATCATGAATCATGAATTGAATCATGAATCTTGAATCATGAATCATGAATTGAATCATGAATCATAAATCATGAATCATGAATTGAATCATGAATCATGAATTGAATCATGAATCATGAATCATGAATTGAATCATGAATCATGAATCGAATCAGGAATCATGAATCATGAATTGAATCATGAATCTTGAATCATGAATTATAAATTGATTCATGAGTCATGAATTGAATCATGAATTGAATCATGAATCATTAATCATGAATTAAATCATGAATCATGAATCATGAATCATGAATTGAATCATAAATCATGAATCATGAATCATGAATTGAATCATGAATTGAATCATGAATTTAATCACTAATCATAAATCATGAATCGAATCATGAATCATGAATTGAATCATGAATCAAGAATCATAAATCGAATCATGAATCATGAAATGAATCAGGAATCGAATCATGAATTGAATCATGAATCATGAATTGAATCATAAATCATGAAATGAATCATGACTTGAATCATGAATCATGAATCATGAATCGAATCATGAATCATGAATCGAATCATGAATCTTGAATTGAATCATAATTTGAATCATGAATCATGAATCTTGAATTGAATCATGAATCATGAGTCATGAATTGAATTTATGAATCATGAATCATAAATCGAATCATGAATCATGAATTGAATGAGGAATCGAATCATGAATTGAATCATGAATCATTTATTTATTCATGAATCATAAATCATGAATCATGAATTGAATCATGAATCATGAATCGAATCATGAATCATGAATCATGAATCATGATTTGAATCATGAATCATGAATCATAAATTGATTCACGAATCATGAATTGAATCATGAATTGAATCATGAATTAAATCATGAATTGAAATATTGAATCATGAATTGAATCATGAATCATGAATCATGAATCGAATCATAAATCATGAATTGAAGCATGAATCATGAATTGAATCATGAATCATGAATTGAATCATGAATCATGAATCCAATCATGAATCATGATTTAAGATTAATGAATCGAATCATGAATCATGAATCGAATCATAAATCATGAATTGAATCATGAATCATGAATCATGAATTGAATCATGAATCATGAATCGAATCATGAATCATGAATCAAGATTCATGAATCGAATCATGAATCATGAATTGAATTATGAATCTTGAATCATTAATCATGAATTAAATCATGAATCATGAACAGAATCATGAATCATGAATCTTGAATTGAATCTTGAATCATGAATCATGAATCGAATCATGAATCATGAATCAAGATTCATGAATCGAATCATGAATCATGAATTGAATTATGAATCTTGAATCATTAATCATGAATTAAATCATGAATCATGAACAGAATCATGAATCATGAATCTTGAATTGAATCTTGAATCATGAATCATGAATCATGAATTGAATCATGAATCTTGAATCATGAATCATGAATTGAATCATGAATCATGAATCGAATCATGAATCATGAATCATGAATTGAATCATGAATCATGAATCATGAATCGAATCATGAATCATGAATTAAATCATGAAATGAATCATGATTAATGAATTGAATCATGAATTGAATCATTAATCATGAATCATGAATTGAATCATGAATCATGAATTGAATCATGAATCAAGAATCATAAATCAAATCATGAATCATGAAATGAATCAGGAATCGAATAATGAATTAAATCATGAATCATGAATTGAATCATCAATCATAAATCATGAATCATGAATTGAATCATGAATCATGAATTATGAATTGAATCTTGAATCATGAATCATGAATCGAATCATGAATCAAGAATCAGGAATCGAATCATGAATTGAATCATGAATCATGAATAGAATCATGAATCATGAATCAAGAATCATGAATCATGAATCATGAATTGAATCATGAATCGAATCATGAATCATGAATTAAATCATGAATCATGAATCATGAATCATGAATTGAATCATGAATCATGAATCATGAATTGAATCATGAATCATGAATCACGAATCGAATCATGAATCATGAATCGAATCATGAATCATGAATCATGAATTAAATCATAAATTGAATCATGAATCGAATCATGAATCATGAAATGAATCATGAATCGAATCATGAATCATGAATCGAATCATGAATCTTGAATTGAATCATGAATCGAATCATGAATCATGAATCATGAATTGAATCATGAATTGAATCATGAATCGAATCATGAATCATGAAATGAATCATAAATTATGAATCATAAATTATGAATCATGAATCATGAATTGAATCATGAATCATGAGTTATGAATCATGAATTGAATCATGAATCATGAATTGAATCATGAATCATGAATCGAATCATGAATCTTGAATTGTATCATGAATTGAATCATTAATCATGAATCATGAGTCAAATCATGAATCATGAATCATGAATTGAATCATGAATTGAATCATGAATCATGAATCTTGAATTGAATCATGAATCATGAATCGAATAATGAATCATGATTTGAATCATGAATCATGAATCATGAATCATGAATCATAAATCGAATCATGAATTATGAATCATGAATTGAATCTTGAATAATGAATCATGAATCGAATCATGAATCAAGAATCATGAATCGAATCATGAATCATGAAAGGAATCATGAATAATGAATCATGAATCGAATCATGAATCATGAATCACGAATCGAATCATGAATCATGAATTGAATCATGAATTGAATCATGAATCATGAATCATAAATCATGAATCATGAAACATAAATTGATTTATGAATCATTAATTGAATCATGAATTGAATCATGAATCATGAATCATGAATCATGAATTGAATCATGAATCATGACTCATGAATTGAATCATGAATCATGAAGCAAATCATGAATCATGAATTGAATCATGAGTCATGAATTGAATCATGAATCATGAATTGAATCATGAATCATGAATCATGAATTGAATCATGAATCATGAATCATGAATTGATTCATAAATCATGAATCATGAATCATAAATTGATTCATAAATCATGAATTGAATCATGAATTGAATCATGAATCATGAATTGAATCATGAATCATGAATCATGAATCGAATCATAAATCATGAATTGAATCATGAATCATGAATCATGAATTGAATCATGAATCATAAATTGAATCATGAATCATGAATCCAATCATGAATCATGAATCAAGATTCATGAATCGAATCATGAATCATGAATCGAATCATAAATCATGAATTGAATCATGAATCATGAATCATGAATTGAATCATGAATCATGAATCGAATCATGAATCATGAATCAAGATTCATGAATCGAATCATGAATCATGAATTGAATTATAAATCTTGAATCATGAATCATGAATTGAATCATGAATCATGAATCGAATCATGAATCATGAATCATGAATTGAATCATGAATCTTGAATCATGAATCATGAATTGAATCATGAATCATGAATCGAATCATGAATCATGAATCATGAATCATGAATTGAATCATGAATCATGAATCATGAATTGAATCATGAATCATGAATCGAATCATGAATCATGAATTGAATCATGAATTGAATCATGAATCATGAATCGAATCATGAATCATGAATTGAATCATGAAATGAATCATGAATCATGAATTGAATCATGAATTGAATCATTAATCATGAATCATGAATTGAATCATGAATCATGAATTGAATCATGAATCAAGAATCATAAATCAAATCATAAATCATGAAATGAATCAGGAATCGAATAATGAATTAAATCTTGAATCATGAATCATGAATCGAATCATGAATCAAGAATCATGAATCAAATCATGAATCAAATCATGAATCATGAATCATGAATAGAATCATGAATCAAGAATCATAAATCATGAATCATGAATTGAATCATGAATCGAATCATGAATCATGAATTAAATCATGAATCATGATTAATGAATCATGAATTGAATCATGAATCATGAATTGAATCAAGAATCATGAATCATGAATCGAATCATGAATCATGAATCGAATCATGAATCATGAATCATAAATCATGAATCATGAATTAAATCATAAATTGAATCATGAATCAAATCATGAATCATGAAATGAATCATGAATTGAATCATGAATCATGAATCATAAATCATGAATCATGAAACATAAATTTATTTATGAATCATTAATTGAATCATGAATTGAATCATGGAACATGAATCAAGAATCATGAATTGAATCATGAATCATGACTCATGAATTGAATCATGAATCATGAATCATGAATTGAATCATGAATCTTGAATCATGAATCATGAATTGAATCATGAATCATGAATCGAATCATGAATCATGAATCATGAATCATGAATTGAATCATGAATCATGAATCATGAATTAAATCATGAATCATGAATCGAATCATGAATCATGAATTGAATCATGAATTGAATCATGAATCATGAATCGAATCAGGAATCATGAATTGAATCATGAAATGAATCATGAATCATGAATTGAATCATGAATTGAATCATTAATCATGAATCATGAATTGAATCATGAATCATGAATTGAATCATGAATCAAGAATCATAAATCAAATCATGAATCATGAAATGAATCAGGAATCGAATAATGAATTAAATCATGAATCATGAATTGAATCATGAATCATGAATTATGAATTGAATCTTGAATCATGAATCATGAATCGAATCATGAATCAAGAATCATGAATCAAATCATGAATCAAATCATGAATCATGAATCATGAATAGAATCATGAATCAAGAATCATAAATCATGAATCATGAATTGAATCATGAATCGAATCATGAATCATGAATTAAATCATGAATCATGATTAATGAATCATGAATTGAATCATGAATCATGAATTGAATCAAGAATCATGAATCATGAATCGAATCATGAATCATGAATCGAATCATGAATCATAAATCATGAATCAAGAATTAAATCATAAATTGAATCATGAATCAAATCATGAATCATGAAATGAATCATGAATTGAATCATGAATCATGAATCATAAATCATGAATCATGAAACATAAATTTATTTATGAATCATTAATTGAATCATGAATTGAATCATGAACCATGAATCATGAATCATGAATCATGAATTGAATCATGAATCATGACTCATGAATTGAATCATGAATCATGAATCAAATCATGAATCATGAATTGAATCATGAATCATGAGTCATGAATTGAATCATGAATCATGAATTGAATCATGAATAATGAATCATGAATTGAATCATGAATCATGAATCATGAATCATAAATTGATTCATAAATCATAAATTGAATCATGAATTGAATCATGAATCATGAATTGAATCATGAATCATTAATCATGAATCGAATCATAAATCATGAATTGAATCATGAATCATGAATCATGAATTGAATCATGAATCATGAATTGAATCATGAATCATGAATCCAATCATGAATCATGAATCAAGATTCATGAATCAAATCATGAATCATGAATCGAATCATAAATCATGAATTGAATCATGAATCATGAATCATGAATTGAATCATGAATCATGAATCGAATCATGATTCATGAATCAAGATTCATGAATCGAATCATGAATCATGAATTGAATTATGAATCTTGAATCATGAATCATGAATTAAATCATGAATCATGAATCGAATCATAAATCATGAATCATTAATTGAATCATAAATCTTGAATCATGAATCATGAATTGAATCATGAATCATGAATCGAATCATGAATCATGAATCATGAATCATGAATCATGAATTGAATCATGAATCATGAATCGAATCATGAATCATGAATTGAATCATGAATTGAATCATGAATCATGAATCGAATCATGAATCATGAATTGAATCATGAAATGAATCATGAATCATGAATTGAATCATGAATTGAATCATTAATCATGAATCATGAATTGAATCATGAATCATGAATTGAATCATGAATCAAGAATCATAAATCAAATCATGAATCATGAAATGAATCAGGAATCGAATAATGAATTAAATCATGAATCATGAATTGAATCATCAATCATGAATCATGAATCATGAATTGAATCATGAATCATGAATTATGAATTGAATCTTGAATAATGAATCATGAATCGAATCATGAATCAAGAATCATGAATCGAATCATGAATCATGAATGGAATCATGAATCATGAATCATGAAACATAAATTGATTCATGAATCATGAATTGAATCATGAATTGAATCATGAATCATGAATCATGAATCATGAATTGAATCATGAATCATGACTCATGAATTGAATCATGAATCATGAATCAAATCATGAATCATGAATTGAATCATGAATCATGAGTCATGAATTGAATCATGAATCATGAATTGAATCATGAATCATGAATTGAATCATGAATCATGAATCATGAATTGAATCATGAATCATGAATCATGAATCGAATCATGAATCATGAATTGAATCATGAATCATTAATCATGAATTGAATCATGAATCAAATCATGAATCATGAATTAAATCATGAATCATGAATCATGAATTGAATCATGAATCATGAATCATGAATTGAATCATGAATCATGAATTGAATCATGAATCATGAATCATGAATTGAATCATGAAATATGAATCAAGAATCATGAATCGAATCATGAATCATGAATTGAATCATGAATAATGAATCATGAATTGAATCATGAATCATGAATCATGAATTGAATCATGAATCATGAATCATGAATCGAATCATGAATCATGAATTGAATCATGAATCATTAATCATGAATTGAATCATGAATTGAATCATGAATCAAATCATGAATCATGAATTAAATCATGAATCATGAATCATGAATTGAATCATGAATCATGAATCATGAATTGAATCATGAATCATGAATCATGAATTGAATCATGAATCATGAATCATGAATTGAATCATGAAATATGAATCAAGAATCATGAATCGAATCATGAATCATGAATTGAATCATGAATAATGAATCATGAATTGAATCATGAATCATGAATTATGAATCATGAATTGAATTATGAATCATGGATAGAATCATGAATCATGAATTGAATCATGAATTGAATCATTAATCATGAATCATGAATCATGAATTGAATCATAATTTAAATCATGAATCATGAATTGAATCATGAATGTAATCATGAATTGAAACATGAATCATGAATCATGAATTGAATCATGAATCATGAATCATGAATTGAATTTATGAATCATGAATCATAAATCGAATCATGAATTGAATCAGGAATCAAATCATGAATTGAATCATGAATCATGAATTGAATCATGAATCATAAATCATGAATCATGAATTGAATCATGAATCATGAATTGAATCATGAATCATGAATCATGAATCATAAATTGATTCATGAATCATGACTTGAATCATGAATTGAATCATTAATCATGAATTAAATCATAAATCATGAATCATGAATCAAGAATTGAATCATAAATCATGAATCATGAATCATAAATTGATTAATGAATCACAAATTGAATCATGAATCATTAACCATGAAATAAATCATGAATCATGAATCATGAATCATTAATCATAAAATAAATCATGAATCATGAATTGAATCATGAATAATGAATCATGAATTAAATCATGAATCATGAATCAAGATTCATGAATCGAATCATGAATCATGAATTGAATCATGAATCTTGAATCATAAATCATGAATTGAATCATGAATCATGAATCGAATCATCAATCATGAATCATGAATCATGAATTGAATCATGAATCTTGAATCATGAATCATGAATTGAATGATGAATCATGAATCGAATCATGAATCATGAATTGAATCATGAATCATGAATTATGAATTGAATCTTGAATCATGAATCATGAATCGAATCATGAATCAAGAATCATGATTCAAATCATGAATCATGAATTGAATCATGAAACATGAATCATGAATTGAATCATGAATCATGATTCGAATCATGAATCATGAATTGAATCATGAATCATGAATTATGAATTGAATCTTGAATCATGAATCATGAATCAAGAATCATGATTCGAATCATGAATCATAAATTGACTCATGAATCATGAATCATGAATCATGAATTGAATCATGAATCATGAATCATGAATCGAATCATGAATCATGAATCGAATCATGAATCTTGAATTGAATCATAATTTGAATCATGAATCATGAATCTTGAATTGAATCATGAATCATGAATCATGAATTGAATTTATGAATCATGAATCATAAATCGAATCATGAATCATGAATTGAATCAGGAATCGAATCATGAATTGAATCATGAATAATTTATTGAATCATGAATCATAAATCATGAATCATGAATTGAATCATGAATCATGAATCGAATCATGAATCATGAATCATGAATCATGATTTGAATCATGAATCATGAATCATAAATTGATTCACAAATCATGAATTGAATCATGAATTGAATCATGAATTAAATCATGAATCATGATTCATAAATCATGAATTATGAATCATAAATTGATTCATGAATCATGTATTGAATCATGAATTGAATCATGAATCGTAAATCGAATCATGAATTATGAATTGAATCAGGAATCGAATCATGAATTGAATCATAAATCATGAATTTAATCATGAATCAGGAATCGAATCATGAATCATGAATCATGAATCGAATCATGAATTGAATCATGAATCATGAATTGAATCATGAATCATGAATCTAATCATTAATCATGAATCGAATCATGAATCATAATTCATGAATCATAAATTGATTCATAAATCATGAATTGAATCATGAATTGAATCATGAATCATGAATCCAATCATGAATCATGAATCAAGATTCATGAATCGAATCATGAATCATGAATCGAATCATGAATCATGAATTGAATTATGAATCTTGAATCATGAATCATGAATTGAATCATGAATCATGAATCGAATCATGAATCATGAATCATGAATTGAATCATGAATCATGAATTGAATCATGAATCTTGAATCATGAATCATGAATTGAATCATGAATCATGAATCGAATCATGAATCATGAATCATGAATCATGAATTGAATCATGAATCGTGAATCATGAATTGAATCATGAATCATGAATAGAATCATGAATCATGAATTGAATCATGAATTGAATCATGAATTGAATCATGAATCATGAATCGAATCATGAATCATGAATTGAATCATGAAATGAATCATGAATCATGAATTGAATCATGAATTGAATCATTAATCATGAATCATGAATTGAATCATGAATCATGAATTGAATCATGAATCAAGAAATGAATCAGGAATCGAATAATGAATTGAATCATGAATCATGAATTGAATCATGAATCATGAATTATGAATTGAATCTTGAATCATGAATCATGATCGAATCATGAATCAAGAATCATGAATCGAATCATGAATCGAATCATGAATCATGAATCATGATAGAATCATGAATCATGAATCAAGAATTATGAATTGAATCTTGAATCATGAATCATGAATCGAATCATGAATCAAGAATCATGAATCGAATCATGAATCGAATCATGAATCATGAATCATGAATAGAATCATGAATCATGAATCAAGAATCATGAATCATGAATTGAATCATGAATCATGAATTATGAATTGAATCTTGAATCATGAATCATGAATCATGAATCGAATCATGAATCATGAATTAAATCATAAATTGAATCATGAATCGAATCATGAATCATGAAATGAATCATGAATCGAATCATGAATCATGAATCGAATCATGAATCTTGAATTGAATCATGAATCGAATCATGAATCATGAATCATGAATTGAATCATGAATTGAATCATGAATCAAATCATGAATCAAGAAATGAATCATAAATTATGAATCATGAATCATGAATTGAATCATGAATCATGAATTATGAATCATGAATTGAATCATGAATCATTAATTGAATCATGAATCATGAATCGAATCATGAATCTTGAATTGTATCATGAATTGAAAAATTAATCATGAATCATGAGTCAAATCATGAATCATGAATCATGAATTGAATCATGAATTGAATCATGAATCATGAATCTTGAATTGAATCATGAATCATGAATCATGAATCGAATAATGAAACATGATTTGAATCATGATCATGAATCGAATCATGAATTATGAATCATGAATTGAATCTTGAATAATGAATCATGAATCGAATCATGAATCAAGAATCATGAATGGAATCATGAATCATGAATAAAATCATGAATCATGAATCGAATCATGAATCATGAATCATGAATCGAATCATGAATCATGAATTGAATCATGAATTGAATCATGAATCATGAATCATAAATCATGAATCATGAAACATAAATTGAATTATGAATCATTAATTGAATCATGAATTGAATCATGAATCATGAATCATGAATCATGAATCATGAATCATGAATCATGAATTGAATCATGAATCATGAATAAAATCATGAATCATGAATCGAATCATGAATCATGAATCATGAATCGAATCATGAATCATGAATTGAATCATGAATCATGAATCATAAATCATGAATCATGAAACATAAATTGAATTATGAATCATTAATTGAATCATGAATTGAATCATGAATCATGAATCATGAATCATGAATCATGAATTGAATCATGAATCATGACTCATGAATTGAATCATGAATCATGAATCAAATCATGAATCATTAATTGAATCATGAATCATGAGTCATGAATTGAATCATAAATCATGAATTGAATCATGAATAATGAATCATGAATTGAATCATGAATCATGAATCATGAATTGAATCATGAATCATGAATCGAATCATGAATCATGAATTGAATCATGAATTGAATCATGAATCATTAATCATGAATTGAATCATGAATCATGAATCGAATCATGAATCATGAATTGAATCATGAATTGAATCATGAATCATTAATCATGAATTGAATCATGAATCATGAATCAAATCATAAATCATGAATTGAATCATGAATCATGATTCAAGAATCATGAATCGAATCATGAATCATGAATTGAATCATGAATAATGAATCATGAATTGAATCATGAATTATGAATCATGAATTTAATTATGAATCATGGATAGAATTATGAATCATGAATTGAATCATGAATTGAATCATGAATTGAATCATTAATCATGAAACATGAATCATGAATTGAATCATAATTTGAATCATGAATCATGAATTGAATCATGGATGTAATCATGAATTGAATCATGAATCATGAATTGAATCATGAATCATTAATCATGAATTGAATTTATGAATCCTGAATCATAAATCGAATCATGAATCATGAATTGAATCAGGAATCGAATCATGAATTGAATCATGAATCATGAATCATGAATTGAATTTATGAATCATGAATCATAAATCGAATCATGAATCATGAATTGAATCAGGAATCAAATCATGAATTGAATCATGAATCATGAATTGAATCATGAATCATAAATCATGAATCATGAATTGAATCATGAATCATGAATCATGAATTGAATCATGAATCATGAATTGAATCAGGAATCGAATCATGAATTGAATCATGAATCATGAATTGAATCATGAATCATGAATCATGAATTGAATCATGAATCATGAATCATGAATCATAAATTGATTCATGAATCATGAATTGAATCATGAATCATGAATTGAATCAGGAATCGAATCATGAATTGAATCATGAATCATGAATTGAATCATGAATCATGAATCATGAATTGAATCATGAATCATGAATCATGAATCATAAATTGATTCATGAATCATGAATCATAAATTGATTCATGAATCATGACTTGAATCATGAATTGAATCATGAATCATTAATCATGAATAAAATCATGAATCATGAATCATGAATCATGAATTGAATGATAAATCATGAATCATGAATCATAAATTGATTCATGAATCATGAATTGAATCATGAATTGAATCATGAATCATTATTCATGAAATAAATCATGAATCATGAATCATGAATCATGAATTGAATCATAAATCATATATCATGAATCATAAATTGATTCATGAATCATGAATTGAATCATGAATTGAATCATGAATCATTAATCATGAAATAAATCATGAATCATAAATCATGAATCATTAATCATAAAATAAATCATGAATCATGAATCATGAATCATGAATCATGAATCATGAATCATGAATCGAATCATAAATCATGAATTGAATCATGAATCATGAATCATGAATTGAATCATGAATCATGAATTGAATCATGAATAATGAATCATGAATTGAATCATGAATTGAATCATGAATCATGAATCGAATCATGAATCATGAATCAAGATTCATGAATCGAATCATGAATCATGAATTGAATCATGAATCTTGAATCATGAATCATGAATTGAATCATGAATCATAAATCATGAATCATGAATTGAATCATGAATCATGAATTGAATCATGAATCATGAATCATGAATTGAATCATGAATCATGAATCGAATCAGGAATCATGAATCATGAATTGAATCATGAATCTTGAATCATGAATTATAAATTGATTCATGAGTCATGAATTGAATCATGAATTGAATCATGAATCATTAATCATGAATTAAATCATGAATCATGAATCATGAATCATGAATTGAATCATAAATCATGAATCATGAATCATGAATTGAATCATGAATTGAATCATGAATTTAATCACTAATCATGAATCATGAATCGAATCATGAATCATGAATTGAATCATGAATCAAGAATCATAAATCGAATCATGAATCATGAAATGAATCAGGAATCGAATCATGAATTGAATCATGAATCATGAATTGAATCATAAATCATGAAATGAATCATGACTTGAATCATGAATCATGAATCATGAATCGAATCATGAATCATGAATCGAATCATGAATCTTGAATTGAATCATAATTTGAATCATGAATCATGAATCTTGAATTGAATCATGAATCATGAGTCATGAATTGAATTTATGAATCATGAATCATAAATCGAATCATGAATCATGAATTGAATGAGGAATCGAATCATGAATTGAATCATGAATCATTTATTTATTCATGAATCATAAATCATGAATCATGAATTGAATCATGAATCATGAATCGAATCATGAATCATGAATCATGAATCATGATTTGAATCATGAATCATGAATCATAAATTGATTCACGAATCATGAATTGAATCATGAATTGAATCATGAATTAAATCATGAATTGAAATATTGAATCATGAATTGAATCATGAATCATGAATCATGAATCGAATCATAAATCATGAATTGAAGCATGAATCATGAATTG
This sequence comes from Mixophyes fleayi, assembly GCF_038048845.1. Taxonomy (NCBI): domain Eukaryota; kingdom Metazoa; phylum Chordata; class Amphibia; order Anura; family Limnodynastidae; genus Mixophyes; species Mixophyes fleayi. Next base: position 8,065 of record NW_027447436.1, on the reverse strand, counting down.
AATCATGAATCATGAATTGAATCATGAATCATGAATCCAATCATGAATCATGATTTAAGATTAATGAATCGAATCATGAATCATGAATCGAATCATAAATCATGAATTGAATCATGAATCATGAATCATGAATTGAATCATGAATCATGAATCGAATCATGAATCATGAATCAAGATTCATGAATCGAATCATGAATCATGAATTGAATTATGAATCTTGAATCATTAATCATGAATTAAATCATGAATCATGAACAGAATCATGAATCATGAATCTTGAATTGAATCTTGAATCATGAATCATGAATCGAATCATGAATCATGAATCAAGATTCATGAATCGAATCATGAATCATGAATTGAATTATGAATCTTGAATCATTAATCATGAATTAAATCATGAATCATGAACAGAATCATGAATCATGAATCTTGAATTGAATCTTGAATCATGAATCATGAATCATGAATTGAATCATGAATCTTGAATCATGAATCATGAATTGAATCATGAATCATGAATCGAATCATGAATCATGAATCATGAATTGAATCATGAATCATGAATCATGAATCGAATCATGAATCATGAATTAAATCATGAAATGAATCATGATTAATGAATTGAATCATGAATTGAATCATTAATCATGAATCATGAATTGAATCATGAATCATGAATTGAATCATGAATCAAGAATCATAAATCAATCATGAATCATGAAATGAATCAGGAATCGAATAATGAATTAAATCATGAATCATGAATTGAATCATCAATCATAAATCATGAATCATGAATTGAATCATGAATCATGAATTATGAATTGAATCTTGAATCATGAATCATGAATCGAATCATGAATCAAGAATCAGGAATCGAATCATGAATTGAATCATGAATCATGAATAGAATCATGAATCATGAATCAAGAATCATGAATCATGAATCATGAATTGAATCATGAATCGAATCATGAATCATGAATTAAATCATGAATCATGAATCATGAATCATGAATTGAATCATGAATCTTGAATCATGAATTGAATCATGAATCATGAATCACGAATCGAATCATGAATCATGAATCGAATCATGAATCATGAATCATGAATTAAATCATAAATTGAATCATGAATCGAATCATGAATCATGAAATGAATCATGAATCGAATCATGAATCATGAATCGAATCATGAATCTTGAATTGAATCATGAATCGAATCATGAATCATGAATCATGAATTGAATCATGAATTGAATCATGAATCGAATCATGAATCATGAAATGAATCATAAATTATGAATCATAAATTATGAATCATGAATCATGAATTGAATCATGAATCATGAATTATGAATCATGAATTGAATCATGAATCATGAATTGAATCATGAATCATGAATCGAATCATGAATCTTGAATTGTATCATGAATTGAATCATTAATCATGAATCATGAGTCAAATCATGAATCATGAATCATGAATTGAATCATGAATTGAATCATGAATCATGAATCTTGAATTGAATCATGAATCATGAATCGAATAATGAATCATGATTTGAATCATGAATCATGAATCATGAATCATGAATCATAAATCGAATCATGAATTATGAATCATGAATTGAATCTTGAATAATGAATCATGAATCGAATCATGAATCAAGAATCATGAATCGAATCATGAATCATGAAAGGAATCATGAATAATGAATCATGAATCGAATCATGAATCATGAATCACGAATCGAATCATGAATCATGAATTGAATCATGAATTGAATCATGAATCATGAATCATAAATCATGAATCATGAAACATAAATTGATTTATGAATCATTAATTGAATCATGAATTGAATCATGAATCATGAATCATGAATCATGAATTGAATCATGAATCATGACTCATGAATTGAATCATGAATCATGAAGCAAATCATGAATCATGAATTGAATCATGAGTCATGAATTGAATCATGAATCATGAATTGAATCATGAATCATGAATCATGAATTGAATCATGAATCATGAATCATGAATTGATTCATAAATCATGAATCATGAATCATAAATTGATTCATAAATCATGAATTGAATCATGAATTGAATCATGAATCATGAATTGAATCATGAATCATGAATCATGAATCGAATCATAAATCATGAATTGAATCATGAATCATGAATCATGAATTGAATCATGAATCATAAATTGAATCATGAATCATGAATCCAATCATGAATCATGAATCAAGATTCATGAATCGAATCATGAATCATGAATCGAATCATAAATCATGAATTGAATCATGAATCATGAATCATGAATTGAATCATGAATCATGAATCGAATCATGAATCATGAATCAAGATTCATGAATCGAATCATGAATCATGAATTGAATTATAAATCTTGAATCATGAATCATGAATTGAATCATGAATCATGAATCGAATCATGAATCATGAATCATGAATTGAATCATGAATCTTGAATCATGAATCATGAATTGAATCATGAATCATGAATCGAATCATGAATCATGAATCATGAATCATGAATTGAATCATGAATCATGAATCATGAATTGAATCATGAATCATGAATCGAATCATGAATCATGAATTGAATCATGAATTGAATCATGAATCATGAATCGAATCATGAATCATGAATTGAATCATGAAATGAATCATGAATCATGAATTGAATCATGAATTGAATCATTAATCATGAATCATGAATTGAATCATGAATCATGAATTGAATCATGAATCAAGAATCATAAATCAAATCATGAATCATGAAATGAATCAGGAATCGAATAATGAATTAAATCTTGAATCATGAATCATGAATCGAATCATGAATCATGAATCATAAATTGATTCACAAATCATGAATTGAATCATGAATTGAATCATGAATTAAATCATGAATCATGATTCATAAATCATGAATTATGAATCATAAATTGATTCATGAATCATGTATTGAATCATGAATTGAATCATGAATCGTAAATCGAATCATGAATTATGAATTGAATCAGGAATCGAATCATGAATTGAATCATAAATCATGAATTTAATCATGAATCAGAATCGAATCATGAATCATGAATCATGAATCGAATCATGAATTGAATCATGAATCATGAATTGAATCATGAATCATGAATCTAATCATTAATCATGAATCGAATCATGAATCATAATTCATGAATCATAAATTGATTCATAAATCATGAATTGAATCATGAATTGAATCATGAATCATGATCCAATTCATTGAATTCAATATGAATCAGAATCAAGATTCATGAATCGAATCATGAATCATGAATCGAATCATGAATCATGAATTGAATTATGAATCTTGATCATGAATCATGAATTGAATCATGAATCATGAATCGAATCATGAATCATGAATCATGAATTGAATCATGAATCATGAATTGAATCATGAATCTTGAATCATGAATCATGAATTGAATCATGAATCATGAATCGAATCATGAATCATGAATCATGAATCATGAATTGAATCATGAATCGTGAATCATGAATTGAATCATGAATCATGAATAGAATCATGAATCATGAATTGAATCATGAATTGAATCATGAATTGAATCATGAATCATGAATCGAATCATGAATCATGAATTGAATCATGAAATGAATCATGAATCATGAATTGAATCATGAATTGAATCATTAATCATGAATCATGAATTGAATCATGAATCATGAATTGAATCATGAATCAAGAAATGAATCAGGAATCGAATAATGAATTGAATCATGAATCATGAATTGAATCATGAATCATGAATTATGAATTGAATCTTGAATCATGAATCATGAATCGAATCATGAATCAAGAATCATGAATCGAATCATGAATCGAATCATGAATCATGAATCATGAATAGAATCATGAATCATGAATCAAGAATTATGAATTGAATCTTGAATCATGAATCATGAATCGAATCATGAATCAAGAATCATGAATCGAATCATGAATCGAATCATGAATCATGAATCATGAATAGAATCATGAATCATGAATCAAGAATCATGAATCATGAATTGAATCATGAATCATGAATTATGAATTGAATCTTGAATCATGAATCATGAATCATGAATCGAATCATGAATCATGAATTAAATCATAAATTGAATCATGAATCGAATCATGAATCATGAAATGAATCATGAATCGAATCATGAATCATGAATCGAATCATGAATCTTGAATTGAATCATGAATCGAATCATGAATCATGAATCATGAATTGAATCATGAATTGAATCATGAATCAAATCATGAATCAAGAAATGAATCATAAATTATGAATCATGAATCATGAATTGAATCATGAATCATGAATTATGAATCATGAATTGAATCATGAATCATTAATTGAATCATGAATCATGAATCGAATCATGAATCTTGAATTGTATCATGAATTGAAAAATTAATCATGAATCATGAGTCAAATCATGAATCATGAATCATGAATTGAATCATGAATTGAATCATGAATCATGAATCTTGAATTGAATCATGAATCATGAATCATGAATCGAATAATGAAACATGATTTGAATCATGAATCATGAATCGAATCATGAATTATGAATCATGAATTGAATCTTGAATAATGAATCATGAATCGAATCATGAATCAAGAATCATGAATGGAATCATGAATCATGAATAAAATCATGAATCATGAATCGAATCATGAATCATGAATCATGAATCGAATCATGAATCATGAATTGAATCATGAATTGAATCATGAATCATGAATCATAAATCATGAATCATGAAACATAAATTGAATTATGAATCATTAATTGAATCATGAATTGAATCATGAATCATGAATCATGAATCATGAATCATGAATCATGAATCATGAATTGAATCATGAATCATGAATAAAATCATGAATCATGAATCGAATCATGAATCATGAATCATGAATCGAATCATGAATCATGAATTGAATCATGAATCATGAATCATAAATCATGAATCATGAAACATAAATTGAATTATGAATCATTAATTGAATCAAGAATTGAATCATGAATCATGAATCATGAATCATGAATCATGAATTGAATCATGAATCATGACTCATGAATTGAATCATGAATCATGAATCAAATCATGAATCATTAATTGAATCATGAATCATGAGTCATGAATTGAATCATAAATCATGAATTGAATCATGAATAATGAATCATGAATTGAATCATGAATCATGAATCATGAATTGAATCATGAATCATGAATCGAATCATGAATCATGAATTGAATCATGAATTGAATCATGAATCATTAATCATGATTGAATCATGAATCATGAATCGAATCATGAATCATGAATTGAATCATGAATTGAATCATGAATCATTAATCATGAATTGAATCATGAATCATGAATCAAATCATAAATCATGAATTGAATCATGAATCATGATTCAAGAATCATGAATCGAATCATGAATCATGAATTGAATCATGAATAATGAATCATGAATTGAATCATGAATTATGAATCATGAATTTAATTATGAATCATGGATAGAATTATGAATCATGAATTGAATCATGAATTGAATCATGAATTGAATCATTAATCATGAAACATGAATCATGAATTGAATCATAATTTGAATCATGAATCATGAATTGAATCATGGATGTAATCATGAATTGAATCATGAATCATGAATTGAATCATGAATCATTAATCATGAATTGAATTTATGAATCCTGAATCATAAATCGAATCATGAATCATGAATTGAATCAGGAATCGAATCATGAATTGAATCATGAATCATGAATCATGAATTGAATTTATGAATCATGAATCATAAATCGAATCATGAATCATGAATTGAATCAGGAATCAAATCATGAATTGAATCATGAATCATGAATTGAATCATGAATCATAAATCATGAATCATGAATTGAATCATGAATCATGAATCATGAATTGAATCATGAATCATGAATTGAATCAGGAATCGAATCATGAATTGAATCATGAATCATGAATTGAATCATGAATCATGAATCATGAATTGAATCATGAATCATGAATCATGAATCATAAATTGATTCATGAATCATGAATTGAATCATGAATCATGAATTGAATCAGGAATCGAATCATGAATTGAATCATGAATCATGAATTGAATCATGAATCATGAATCATGAATTGAATCATGAATCATGAATCATGAATCATAAATTGATTCATGAATCATGAATCATAAATTGATTCATGAATCATGACTTGAATCATGAATTGAATCATGAATCATTAATCATGAATAAAATCATGAATCATGAATCATGAATCATGAATTGAATGATAAATCATGAATCATGAATCATAAATTGATTCATGAATCATGAATTGAATCATGAATTGAATCATGAATCATTATTCATGAAATAAATCATGAATCATGAATCATGAATCATGAATTGAATCATAAATCATATATCATGAATCATAAATTGATTCATGAATCATGAATTGAATCATGAATTGAATCATGAATCATTAATCATGAAATAATCATGAATCATAAATCATGAATCATTAATCATAAAATAAATCATGAATCATGAATCATGAATCATGAATCATGAATCATGAATCATGAATCGAATCATAAATCATGAATTGAATCATGAATCATGAATCATGAATTGAATCATGAATCATGAATTGAATCATGAATAATGAATCATGAATTGAATCATGAATTGAATCATGAATCATGAATCGAATCATGAATCATGAATCAAGATTCATGAATCGAATCATGAATCATGAATTGAATCATGAATCTTGAATCATGAATCATGAATTGAATCATGAATCATAAATCATGAATCATGAATTGAATCATGAATCATGAATTGAATCATGAATCATGAATCATGAATTGAATCATGAATCATGAATCGAATCAGGAATCATGAATCATGAATTGAATCATGAATCTTGAATCATGAATTATAAATTGATTCATGAGTCATGAATTGAATCATGAATTGAATCATGAATCATTAATCATGAATTAAATCATGAATCATGAATCATGAATCATGAATTGAATCATAAATCATGAATCATGAATCATGAATTGAATCATGAATTGAATCATGAATTTAATCACTAATCATGAATCATGAATCGAATCATGAATCATGAATTGAATCATGAATCAAGAATCATAAATCGAATCATGAATCATGAAATGAATCAGGAATCGAATCATGAATTGAATCATGAATCATGAATTGAATCATAAATCATGAAATGAATCATGACTTGAATCATGAATCATGAATCATGAATCGAATCATGAATCATGAATCGAATCATGAATCTTGAATTGAATCATAATTTGAATCATGAATCATGAATCTTGAATTGAATCATGAATCATGAGTCATGAATTGAATTTATGAATCATGAATCATAAATCGAATCATGAATCATGAATTGAATGAGGAATCGAATCATGAATTGAATCATGAATCATTTATTTATTCATGAATCATAAATCATGAATCATGAATTGAATCATGAATCATGAATCGAATCATGAATCATGAATCATGAATCATGATTTGAATCATGAATCATGAATCATAAATTGATTCACGAATCATGAATTGAATCATGAATTGAATCATGAATTAAATCATGAATTGAAATATTGAATCATGAATTGAATCATGAATCATGAATCATGAATCGAATCATAAATCATGAATTGAAGCATGAATCATGAATTGAATCATGAATCATGAATTGAATCATGAATCATGAATCCAATCATGAATCATGATTTAAGATTAATGAATCGAATCATGAATCATGAATCGAATCATAAATCATGAATTGAATCATGAATCATGAATCATGAATTGAATCATGAATCATGAATCGAATCATGAATCATGAATCAAGATTCATGA
>NW_027447435.1:0-31391 GCF_038048845.1 Mixophyes fleayi | reverse complement strand
TTGAATCATGAATCATGAACATGAATCGAGTCATAATCATGAATCATGAATCATGAATTGAATCATGAATCATGAATCATGAATTGAATCATGAATCATGAATCATGAATCATGAATCATAAATCATGAATTGAATCATGAATCATTAATCATGAACTTATGAATTGAATCATGAATCATGAATCATGAATCATAAATTGAATCATGAATTGAATCATGAATCATGAATCGAATCATGAATCATGAATCATGAATTGAATCATGAATCATGATTAATGAATCGAATCATGAATCATGAATTGAATCATGAATCATGAATCATGAATTGAATCATGAATCATGAATTGAATCATGAATCATGAATTGAATCATGAATTGAATCATGAATCATGAATCATGAATCATGAATCATAAATTGAATCATGAATCATAAATCATGAATTGAATCATGAATTGATCATGAATTGAATCATGAATCATGAATTGAATCATGAATCATGAATCATGAATTGAACCATGAATCATGAATCATGAATTGAATCATGAATTGAATCATGAATTATAAATTAAATCATGAATCATGAATCATGAATTGAATCATGAATCATGAATCATGAATTGAATCATGAATCATGAATCATGAATCATAAATCATGAATTGAATCATGAATCATTAATCATGAATTATGAAGTGAATCATGAATCATGAATCATGAATTGAATCATGAATCATGAATCATGAATCATGAATCATGAATCATGAATCGAATCATGAATCAAGAATCATGAACGATCATGAATCATGAATTGAATCATAATCATAAATTGAATCATGAATCATGAATCGAATCATGAATCATGAATCATGAATCATGAATTGACTCATGAATCATGAATCATGAATCATGAATTGCAATCATGAATCATGAATTGAATCATGAATCATGAATCATGAATCATTGAATTGAATCATAAATCATTAATCATGAATTTATGATTGAATCATGAATCATGAATCATGAATCATGAATTTAATCATGAATCATGAATCATGAATTGAATCATAAATCATGAATCATGAATCGAATCATGAATCATGAATCAAGAATCATGAAACGAATCATGAATCATGAATTGAATCATGAATCATAAATTGAATCATGAATCATGAATCATGAATCGAATCATGAATCATGAATCATAAATTGAATCATGAATCATGAATCATGAATTGACTCATGAATCATGAATCATAAATCATGAATTGAATCATGAATCATGAATAATGAATCATGAATCGAATCATAAATCATGAATCATGAATCATGAATTGAATCATGAATCATGAATCATGAATTGAATCATGAATCATGAATCATGAATCATGAATCATGAATCATGAATCATAAATCATGAATTGAATCATGAATCATTAATCATGAATTATGAATTGAATCATGAATCATGAATCATGAATCATGAATTGAATCATGAATCATGAATCATGAATTGAATCATGAATCATGAACCATGAATCGAATCATGAATCATGAATCAAGAATCATGAAACGAATCATGAATCATGAATTGAATCATGAATCATGAATCATAAATTGAATCATGAATCATGAATCGAATCATGAATCATGAATCATGAATCATGAATCATGAATTGAATCATGAATCATGAATCATGAATCATGAATCATGAATCATGAATTGAATCATGAATCATGAAATGAATCATGAATCATAATTTGAATCAGGATTCGAATCATGAATTGAATCAGGATTCAAATCATGAATTGAATCATGAGTCATGAATTGAATCATGAATCATGAATTATGAATCATGAATTGAATCATGAATCATGAATTGAATCATGAATCATGAATCATGAATCATGAATCATGAATTGAATCATGCATCATGAATCATGAATCGAATCATGAATCATAATTATCATGAATCATGAATCGAATCATGAATCATAATTTAATCATGAATCATGAATTGAATCATGAATCATGAATTGAATCATGAATCATGAATTGAATCATGAATTGAATCATGAATCATAAATTGAATCATGAATTAAAATTATGAATCATGAATCATGAATCATAAATTGAATCATGAATTGAATCATGAATCATGAATCATGAATTGAATCATGATTCATGAATCATGAATTCAATCATGAATCATGATTCATGAATCGAATCATGAATCAGATGAATCGATCATGAATCATGAATCATGAATCATGAATCATGAATTGAATCATGAATCATGAATCATGAATCATGAATCATGAATTGAATCATGAATCATGAATCATGAATTGAATCATGAATCATAATTTGAATCAGGATTCGAATCATGAATTGAATCAGGATTCAATCATGAATTGAATCATGAGTCATGAATTGAATCATGAATCATGAATTATGAATCATGAATTGAATCATGAATCATGAATTGAATCATGAATCATGAATCATGAATCATGAATTGAATCATGTATCATGAATCATGAATCGAATCATGAATCATAATTTAATCATGAATCATGAATCGAATCATGAATCATAATTGAATCATGAATCATGAATTGAATCATGAATCATGAATTGAATCATGAATCATGAATTGAATCATGAATTGAATCATGAATCATAAATTGAATCATGAATTAAATTATGAATCATGAATCATGAATCATAAATTGAATCATGAATTGAATCATGAATCATGAATCATGAATTGAATCATGATTCATGAATCATGAATTCAATCATGAATCATGATTCATGAATCGAATCATGAATCATGAATTGAATCATGAATCATGAATCATGCATTGAATCATGAATCATGAATTGAATCATGAATCATGAATTGAATCATGAGTTGAATCATAAATCATAAATCATAATTCATGAATTGAATTCAGCAATCATAAATCATGAATTGAATCATGAATTCAATCATGAATCATGAATCATGAATCACGAATCATAAATTGAATCATGAATCATGAATCATGAATTGAATCATGAATTGAATCATGAATCATGAATTGAATCATGAATCATGAATTGAATCATGAATCATGAATCATGAATTGAATCATGAATCATGAATCATGAATTGAATCATGAATCATGAATCATGAATTGAATCATGAATCATGAATCGAATCATGAATCATGAATTGAATCATGAATTGAATCATGAATCATGAATCATGAATCGAATCATGAATCTTGAATCATGAATTGAATCATGAATCATGAATCATGAATTGAATCATGAATCTAGAATCATAAATCGAATCATGAATCATGAATCAAGAATCATGAATTGAATCATGAATCATGAATCATGAATCATGAATCGAATCATGAATCTTGAATCATGAATTGAATCATGAATCATGAATTGAATCATGAATCTAGAATCATAAATCGAATCATGAATCATGAATCAAGAATCATGAATTGAATCATGAATCATGAATCATGAATCATGAATTATGAATTGAATCATGAATCATGAATCATGAATCATGAATTGAATCATGAATCATGAATCATGAATCGAATCATGAATCATGAATCAAGAATCATGAATCGAATCATGAATCATGAATTGAATCATGAATTTAATCTTGAATCATGAATTGAATCATGAATCATTAATCATGAATCATGAATCATGAATTGAATCATAAATCATGAATCATGAATCTTGAATCATGAATCATGAATTGAATCATGAATCATGAATCATGAATCTTGAATCATGAATTGAATCATGAATCATGAATCATGAATCGAATCATGAATCATGAATCATGAATCATGAATTGAATCATGAATCATGAATCATGAATTGAATCATAAATCATGAATTGAATCATGAATCATGAATCATGAATTATGAATCGAATCATAAATCATGAATCATGAATCATGAATTGAATCATGAATCATGAATTGAATCATGAATCATGAATTGAATCATGAATCATGAATCATGAATTGAATCATGAATCATGAATCATGAATTGAATCATGAATCATGAATCGAATCATGAATCATGAATTGAATCATGAATTGAATCATGAATCATGAATCATGAATTGAATCATGAATCATGAATCGAATCATGAATCATGAATCGAATCAAATATCTTGAATCATGAATTGAATCATGAATCATGAATCATGAATTGAATCATGAATCTAGAATCATGAATCGAATCATGAATCATGAATCAAGAATCATGAATTGAATCATGAATCATGAATCATGAATCATGAATTATGAATTGAATCATGAATCATGAATCATGAATCATGAATTGAATCATGAATCATAAATCATGAATCGAATCATGAATCATGAATCAAGAATCATGAATCGAATCATGAATCATGAATTGAATCATGAATTTAATCATGAATCATGAATTGAATCATGAATCATTAATCATGAATCATGAATCATGAATTGAATCATAAATCATGAATCATGAATCTTGAATCATGAATCATGAATTGAATCATGAATCATGAATCATGAATCGAATCATGAATCATGAATTGAATCATAAATCATGAATCATGAATCTTGAATCATGAATTGAATCATGAATCATGAATCATAAATCGAATCATGAATCATGAATCATGAATCATGAATTGAATCATGAATCATGAATCATGAATTGAATCATAAATCATGAATTGAATCATGAATCATGAATCATGAATCATGAATCGAATCATAAATCATGAATCATGAATCATGAATTGAATCATGATTCATGAATCATGAATTCAATCATGAATCATGATTCATGAATCGAATCATGAATCATGAATTGAATCATGAATCATGAATCATGCATTGAATCATGAATCATGAATTGAATCATGAATCATGAATTGAATCATGAGTTGAATCATAAATCATAAATCATGAATCATGAATTGAATTCAGCAATCATAAATCATGAATTGAATCATGAATTCAATCATGAATCATGAATCATGAATCACGAATCATAAATTGAATCATGAATTATGAATCATGAATTGAATCATGAATTGAATCATGAATCATGAATTGAATCATGAATCATGAATCATGAATTGAATCATGAATCATGAATCATGAATTGAATCATGAATCATGAATCATGAATTGAATCATGAATCATGAATCGAATCATGAATCATGAATTGAATCATGAATTGAATCATGAATCATGAATCATGAATTGAATCATGAATCATGAATCGAATCATGAATCATGAATCGAATCATGAATCTTGAATCATGAATTGAATCATGAATCATGAATCATGAATTGAATCATGAATCTAGAATCATGAATCGAATCATGAATCATGAATCAAGAATCATGAATTGAATCATGAATCATGAATCATGAATCATGAATTATGAATTGAATCATGAATCATGAATCATGAATCATGAATTGAATCATGAATCATGAATCATGAATCGAATCATGAATCATGAATCAAGAATCATGAATCGAATCATGAATCATGAATTGAATCATGAATTTAATCATGAATCATGAATTGAATCATGAATCATTAATCATGAATCATGAATCATGAATTGAATCATAAATCATGAATCATGAATCTTGAATCATGAATCATGAATTGAATCATGAATCATGAATCATGAATCGAATCATGAATCATGAATTGAATCATAAATCATGAATCATGAATCTTGAATCATGAATTGAATCATGAATCATGAATCATGAATCGAATCATGAATCATGAATCATGAATTGAATCATGAATCATGAATTGAATCATAAATCATGAATTGAATCATGAATCATGAATCATGAATCATGAATCGAATCATAAATCATGAATCATGAATCATGAATTGAATCATGAATCATGAATTGAATCATGAATCATGAATTGAATCATGAATCATGAATCATGAATCATGAATCATGAATCATGAATCATGAATCATAAATCATGAATTGAATCATGAATCAAGAATCATGAAACGAATCATAAATCATGAATCAAGAATCATGAAACGAATCATGAATCATGAATCATGAATTGAATCATGAATCATGAATTGAATCATGAATCATGAATTGAATTATGAATCAATAATCATGAATTATGAATTGAATCATGAATCATGAATCATGAATCATGAATTGAATCATGAATCATGAATCATAAATCATGAATTGAATCATGAATCAAGAATCATGAAACGAATCATAAATCATGAATCAAGAATCATGAAACGAATCATGAATCATGAATCATGAATTGAATCATGAATCATGAATTGAATCATGAATCATGAATCATGAATCGAATCATAAATCATGAATCATGAATCATGAATTGAATCATGAATCATGAATTGAATCATGAATCATGAATTGAATCATGATTCATGAATTGAATCATGAATTGAATCATGAATCATGAATCATGAATCATGAATCATAAATTGAATCATGATTCATGAATCATGAATTGAATCATGAATTGAATCATGAATTGAATCATGAATCATGAATTGAATCATGAATCATGAATCATGAATTGAACCATGAATCATGAATCATGAATTGAATCATGAATCATGAATCATGAATTGAATCATGAATTGAATCATGAATTGAATCATGAATCATGAATTGAATCATGAATCATGAATCATGAATTGAACCATGAATCATGAATCATGAATTGAATCATGAATCATGAATCATGAATTGAATCATGAATCATGAATCATGAATCATAAATCATGAATTGAATCATGAATCATTAATCATGAATTATGAATTGAATCATGAATCATGAATCATGAATCATGAATCATGAATTGAATCATGAATCATGAATCATGAATCATGAATCATGAATCGAATCATGAATCATGAATTGAATCATAAATCATGAATCATGAATCTTGAATCATGAATTGAATCATGAATCATGAATCATGAATCGAATCATGAATCATGAATCATGAATCATGAATCATGAATTGAATCATGAATCATGAATCATGAATTGAATCATGAATCATGAATCATGAATCATGAATTGAATCATGAATCATGAATCATGAATTGAATCATAAATCATGAATTGAATCATGAATCATGAATCATGAATCATGAATCGAATCATAAATCATGAATCATGAATTGAATCATGAATCATGAATTGAATCATGAATCATGAATCATGAATCATGAATCATGAATCATGAATCATAAATCATGAATTGAATCATGAATCATTAATCATGAATTATGAATTGAATCATGAATCATGAATCATGAATCATGAATTGAATCATGAATCATGAATCATAAATCATGAATTGAATCATGAATCAAGAATCATGAAACGAATCATAAATCATGAATCAAGAATCATGAAACGAATCATGAATCATGAATCATGAATTGAATCATGATTCATGAATCATGAATTCAATCATGAATCATGATTCATGAATCGAATCATGAATCATGAATTGAATCATGAATCATGAATCATGGATTGAATCATGAATCATGAATTGAATCATGAATCATGAATTGAATCATGAGTTGAATCATAAATCATAAATCATGAATCATGAATTGAATTCAGCAATCATAAATCATGAATTGAATCATGAATTCAATCATGAATCATGAATCATGAATCACGAATCATAAATTGAATCATGAATTATGAATCATGAATTGAATCATGAATTGAATCATGAATCATGAATTGAATCATGAATCATGAATCATGAATTGAATCATGAATCATGAATCATGAATTGAATCATGAATCATGAATCATGAATTGAATCATGAATCATGAATCGAATCATGAATCATGAATTGAATCATGAATTGAATCATGAATCATGAATCATGAATTGAATCATGAATCATGAATCGAATCATGAATCATGAATCGAATCATGAATCTTGAATCATTAATTGAATCATGAATCATGAATCATGAATTGAATCATGAATCTAGAATCATGAATCGAATCATGAATCATGAATCAAGAATCATGAATTGAATCATGAATCATGAATCATGAATCATGAATTATGAATTGAATCATGAATCATGAATCATGAATCATGAATTATGAATTGAATCATGAATCGAATCATGAATCATGAATTGAATCATGAATTTAATCATGAATCATGAATTGAATCATGAATCATTAATCATGAATCATGAATCATGAATTGAATCATAAATCATGAATCATGAATCTTGAATCATGAATCATGAATTGAATCATGAATCATGAATCATGAATCGAATCATGAATCATGAATTGAATCATAAATCATGAATCATGAATCTTGAATCATGAATTGAATCATGAATCATGAATCATGAATCGAATCATGAATCATGAATCATGAATCATGAATTGAATCATGAATCATGAATCATGAATTGAATCATAAATCATGAATTGAATCATGAATCATGAATCGAATCATAAATCATGAATCATGAATCATGAATTGAATCATGAATCATGAATTGAATCATGAATCATGAATCATGAATCATGAATCATGAATCATGAATCATGAATCATAAATCATGAATTGAATCATGAATCATTAATCATGAATTATGAATTGAATCATGAATCATGAATCATGAATCATGAATTGAATCATGAATCATGAATCATAAATCATGAATTGAATCATGAATCAAGAATCATGAAACGAATCATAAATCATGAATCAAGAATCATGAAACGAATCATGAATCATGAATCATGAATTGAATCATGAATCATGAATTGAATCATGAATCATGAATCATGAATCGAATCATAAATCATGAATCATGAATTGAATCATGAATCATGAATTGAATCATGAATCATGAATTGAATCATGATTCATGAATTGAATCATGAATTGAATCATGAATCATGAATCATGAATCATGAATCATGAATCATAAATTGAATGATGATTCATGAATCATGAATTGAATCATGAATTGAATCATGAATTGAATCATGAATCATGAATTGAATCATGAATCATGAATCATGAATTGAACCATGAATCATGAATCATGAATTGAATCATGAATCATGAATCATGAATTGAATCATGAATTGAATCATGAATTGAATCATGAATCATGAATTGAATCATGAATCATGAATCATGAATTGAACCATGAATCATGAATCATGAATTGAATCATGAATCATGAATTGAATCATGAATCATGAATCATGAATCATAAATCATGAATTGAATCATGAATCATTAATCATGAATTATGAATTGAATCATGAATCATGAATCATGAATCATGAATCATGAATTGAATCATGAATCATGAATCATGAATCATGAATCATGAATCGAATCATGAATCATGAATTGAATCATAAATCATGAATCATGAATCTTGAATCATGAATTGAATCATGAATCATGAATCATGAATCGAATCATGAATCATGAATCATGAATCATGAATCATGAATCGAATCATAAATCATGAATCATGAATTGAATCATGAATCATGAATTGAATCATGAATCATGAATCATGAATCATGAATCATGAATCATAAATCATGAATTGAATCATGAATCATTAATCATGAATTATGAATTGAATCATGAATCATGAATCATGAATCATGAATTGAATCATGAATCATGAATCATAAATCATGAATTGAATCATGAATCAAGAATCATGAAACGAATCATAAATCATGAATCAAGAATCATGAAACGAATCATGAATCATGAATCATGAATTGAATCATGAATCATGAATCATGAATTGAATCATGAATCATGAATCATGAATCGAATCATAAATCATTAATCATGAATCATGAATTGAATCATGATTCATGAATTGAATCATGAATCATGAATTGAATCATGATTCATGAATTGAATCATGAATTGAATCATGAATCATGAATCATGAATCATGAATCATAAATTGAATCATGATTCATGAATCATGAATTGAATCATGAATTGAATCATGAATTGAATCATGAATCATGAATTGAATCATGAATCATGAATCATGAATTGAACCATGAATCATGAATCATGAATTGAATCATGAATCATGAATCATGAATTGAATCATGAATTGAATCATGAATTGAATCATGAATCATGAATTGAATCATGAATCATGAATCATGAATTGAACCATGAATCATGAATCATGAATTGAATCATGAATCATGAATCATGAATTGAATCATGAATCATGAATCATGAATCATAAATCATGAATCATGAATCATGAATCATTAATCATGAATTATGAATTGAATCATGAATCATGAATCATGAATTGAATCATGAATCATGAATCATGAATCATGAATTGAATCATGAATCATGAATCATGAATCATGAATCGAATCATGAATCATGAATCAAGAATCATGAAACGAATCATGAATCATGAATTGAATCATGAATCATAAATTGAATCATGAATCATGAATCATGAATCGAATCATGAATCATGAATCATGAATCATGAATTGACTCATGAATCATGAATCATGAATCATGAATTCAATCATGAATCATGAATCATGAATTGAATCATGAATCATGAATTGAATCATGAATCATGAATCATGAATCATGAATTGAATCATGAATCATTAATCATGAATTATGAATTGAATCATGAATCATGAATCATGAATTGAATCATGAATCATGAATCATGAATTGAATCATAAATCATGAATCATGAATCGAATCATGAATCATGAATCAAGAATCATGAAACGAATCATGAATCATGAATTAAATCATGAATCATAAATTGAATCATGAATCATGAATCATGAATCGAATCATGAATCATGAATCATGAATCATGAATCATAAATTGAATAATGAATCATGAATCATGAATTGACTCATGAATCATGAATCATGAATCATGAATTGAATCATGAATCATGAATCATGAATTGAATCATGAATCATGAATCATGAATTGAATCATAAATCATAAATTGAATCATGAATCATGAATCATGAATCATGAATCGAATCATAAATCATGAATCATGAATCATGAATTGAATCATGAATCATGAATCATGAATTGAATCATGAATCATGAATCATGAATCATGAATCATAAATCATGAATTGAATCATGAATCATTAATCATGAATTATGAATTGAAACATGAATCATGAATCATGAATCATGAATTGAATCATGAATCATGAATCATGAATTGAATCATGAATCATAAATCATGAATCGAATCATGAATCAAGAATCATGAAACGAATCATGAATCATGAATTGAATCATGAATCATGAATCATAAATTGAATCATGAATCATGAATCGAATCATGAATCATGAATCATGAATCATGAATTGAATCATGAATCATGAATCATGAATCATGAATCATGAATTGAATCATGAATCATGAATCATGAATTGAATCATGAATCATGAATTAAATCAGGATTCGAATCATGAATTGAATCAGGATTCAAATCATGAATTGAATCATGAGTCATGAATTGAATCATGAATCATGAATTATGAATCATGAATTGAATCATGAATCATGAATTGAATCATGAATCATGAATCATGAATCATGAATCATGAATTGAATCATGCATCATGAATCATAAATCGAATCATGAATCATAATTTAATCATGAATCATGAATCGAATCATGAATCATAATTTAATCATGAATCATGAATTGAATCATGAATCATGAATTGAATCATGAATCATGAATTGAATCATGAATTGAATCATGAATCATAAATTGAATCATGAATTCAATTATGAATCATGAATCATGAATCATAAATTGAATCATGAATTGAATCATGAATCATGAATCATGAATTGAATCATGATTCATGAATCATGAATTGAATCATGAATCATGATTCATGAATCGAATCATGAATCATGAATTGAATCATGAATCATGAATTGAATCATGAATCATGAATTGAATCATGAATCATGAATCATGAATTGAATCATGAATTGAATCATAAATCATAAATCATGAATCATGAATTGAATTCAGCAATCATAAATCATGAATTGAATCATGAATTCAATCATGAATCATGAATCATGAATCACGAATCATAAATTGAATCATGAATCATGAATCATGAATTGAATCATGAATCATGAATCATGAATTGAATCATGAATCATGAATCATGAATCATGAATCATGAATCATGAATCATGAATTGAATCATGAATCATGAATCATGAATTGAATCATGAATCATGAATCGAATCATGAATCATGAATTGAATCATGAATTGAATCATGAATCATGAATCATGAATTGAATCATGAATCATGAATCGAATCATGAATCATGAATCGAATCATGAATCTTGAATCATGAATTGAATCATGAATCATGAATCATAAATTGAATCATGAATCTAGAATCATGAATCGAATCATGAATCATGAATCAAGAATCATGAATTGAATCATGAATCATGAATCATGAATCATGAATTATGAATTGAATCATGAATCATGAATCATGAATTGAATCATGAATCATGAATCATAAATCATGAATTGAATCATGAATCAAGAATCATGAAACGAATCATAAATCATGAATCAAGAATCATGAAACGAATCATGAATCATGAATCATGAATTGAATCATGAATCATGAATTGAATCATGAATCATGAATCATGAATCGAATCATAAATCATGAATCATGAATCATGAATTGAATCATGAATCATGAATTGAATCATGAATCATTAATTGAATCATGATTCATGAATTGAATCATGAATTGAATCATGAATCATGAATCATGAATCATGAATCATGAATCATAAATTGAATCATGATTCATGAATCATGAATTGAATCATGAATTGAATCATGAATTGAATCATGAATCATGAATTGAATCATGAATCATGAATCATGAATTGAACCATGAATCATGAATCATGAATTGAATCATGAATCATGAATCATGAATTGAATCATGAATCATGAATCATGAATCATAAATCATGAATTGAATCATGAATCATTAATCATGAATTATGAATTGAATCATGAATTGAATCATAAATCATGAATCATGAATTGAATCATGAATCATGAATCATGAATCATGAATCATGAATCGAATCATGAATCATGAATCATGAATCATGAATCATGAATTGAATCATGAATCATGAATCATGAATTGAATCATAAATCATGAATTGAATCATGAATCATGAATCATGAATCATGAATCGAATCATAAATCATGAATCATGAATTGAATCATGAATCATGAATTGAATCATGAATCATGAATCATGAATCATGAATCATGAATCATAAATCATGAATTGAATCATGAATCATTAATCATGAATTATGAATTGAATCATGAATCATGAATCATGAATCATGAATTGAATCATGAATCATGAATCATAAATAATGAATTGAATCATGAATCAAGAATCATGAAACGAATCATAAATCATGAATCAAGAATCATGAAACGAATCATGAATCATGAATCATGAATTGAATCATGAATCATGAATCATGAATTGAATCATGAATCATGAATCATGAATCGAATCATAAATCATTAATCATGAATCATGAATTGAATCATGAATCATGAATTGAATCATGAATCATGAATTGAATCATGATTCATGAATTGAATCATGAATTGAATCATGAATCATGAATCATGAATCATGAATCATGAATTGAATCATGAATCATGAATTGAATCATGAATCATGAATTGAATCATGATTCATGAATTGAATCATGAATTGAATCATGAATCATGAATCATGAATCATGAATCATAAATTGAATCATGATTCATGAATCATGAATTGAATCATGAATTGAATCATGAATTGAATCATGAATCATGAATTGAATCATGAATCATGAATCATGAATTGAACCATGAATCATGAATCATGAATTGAATCATGAATTGAATCATGAATTGAATCATGAATCATGAATTGAATCATGAATCATGAATCATGAATTGAACCATGAATCATGAATCATGAATTGAATCATGAATCATGAATCATGAATCATAAATCATGAATCATGAATCATTAATCATGAATTATGAATTGAATCATGAATCATGAATCATGAATCATGAATCATGAATTGAATCATGAATCATGAATCATGAATCATGAATCATGAATTGAATCATGAATCATGAATCATGAATCATGAATCGAATCATGAATCATGAATCAAGAATCATGAAACGAATCATGAATCATGAATTGAATCATGAATCATAAATTGAATCATGAATCATGAATCATGAATCAAATCATGAATCATGAATCATGAATCATGAATTGACTCATGAATCATGAATCATGAATCATGAATTCAATCATGAATCATGAATCATGAATTGAATCATGAATCATGAATCATGAATCATGAATTGAATCATGAATCATTAATCATGAATTATGAATTGAATCATGAATCATGAATCATGAATTGAATCATGAATCATGAATCATGAATTGAATCATAAATCATGAATCATGAATCGAATCATGAATCAAGAATCATGAAACGAATCATGAATCATGAATTGAATCATGAATCATAAATTGAATCATGAATCATGAATCATGAATCGAATCATGAATCATGAATCATGAATCATGAATCATAAATTGAATAATGAATTATGAATCATGAATTGACTCATGAATCATGAATCATGAATCATGAATTGAATCATGAATCATGAATCATGAATTGAATCATGAATCATGAATCATGAATTGAATCATAAATCATGAATTGAATCATGAATCATGAATCATGAATCATGAATCGAATCATAAATCATGAATCATGAATCATGAATTGAATCATGAATCATGAATCATGAATTGAATCATGAATCATGAATCATGAATCATGAATCATAAATCATGAATTGAATCATGAATCATTAATCATGAATTATGAATTGAAACATGAATCATGAATCATGAATCATGAATCATGAATTGAATCATGAATCATGAATCATGAATCATGAATTGAATCATGAATCATAAATCATGAATCGAATCATGAATCATGAATCAAGAATCATGAAACGAATCATGAATCATGAATTGAATCATGAATCATGAATCATAAATTGAATCATGAATCATGAATCATGAATTGAATCATGAATCATGAATTATGAATCATGAATCATGAATTGAATCATGAATCATGAATCATGAATTGAATCATGAATCATGAATTGAATCAGGATTCGAATCATGAATTGAATCAGGATTCGAATCATGAATTGAATCAGGATTCAAATCATGAATTGAATCATGAGTCATGAATTGAATCATGAATTGAATCATGAATCATAAATTGAATCATGAATTAAATTATGAATCATGAATCATGAATCATAAATTGAATCATGAATTGAATCATGAATCATGAATCATGAATTGAATCATGATTCATGAATCATGAATTGAATCATGAATCATGATTCATGAATCGAATCATGAATCATGAATTGAATCATGAATCATGAATCATGAATTGAATCATGAATCATGAATTGAATCATGAATCATGAATCATGAATTGAATCATGAATTGAATCATAAATCATAAATCATGAATCATGAATTGAATTCAGCAATCATAAATCATGAATTGAATCATGAATTCAATCATGAATCATGAATCATGAATCACGAATCATAAATTGAATCATGAATTGAATCATGAATCATGAATCATGAATTGAATCATGAATCATGAATCATGAATCATGAATCATGAATCATGAATCATGAATTGAATCATGAATCATGAATCATGAATTGAATCATGAATCATGAATCGAATCATGAATCATGAATTGAATCATGAATTGAATCATGAATCATGAATCATGAATTGAATCATGAATCATGAATCGAATCATGAATCATGAATCGAATCATGAATCTTGAATCATGAATTGAATCATGAATCATGAATCATGAATTGAATCATGAATCTAGAATCATGAATCGAATCATGAATCATGAATCAAGAATCATGAATTGAATCATGAATCATGAATCATGAATCATGAATTATGAATTGAATCATGAATCATGAATCATGAATCATGAATTGAATCATGAATCATGAATCATGAATCATGAATCAAATCATGAATCATGAATCAAGAATCATGAATCGAATCATGAATCATGAATTGAATCATGAATTGAATCATGAATTGAATCATGAATCATGAATTGAATCATGAATCATTAATCATGAATCATGAATCATGAATTGAATCATAAATCATGCATCATGAATCTTGAATCATGAATCATGAATTGAATCATGAATCATGAATTATGAATCGAATCATGAATCATGAATTGAATCATAAATCATGAATCATGAATCTTGAATCATGAATTGAATCATGAATCATGAATCATGAATCTTGAATCATGAATCATGAATTGAATCATGAATCATAAATTATGAATCGAATCATGTATCATGAATTGAATCATAAATCATGAATAATGAATCTTGAATCATGAATTGAATCATGAATCATGAATCATGAATCGAATAATGAATCATGAATCATGAATCATGAATCATGAATCATGAATCATGAATTGAATCATGAATCATGAATCATGAATTGAATCATAAATCATGAATTGAATCATGAATCATGAATCATGAATCATGAATCGAATCATAAATCATGAATCATGAATTGAATCATGAATCATGAATTGAATCATGAATCATGAATCATGAATCATGAATCATGAATCATGAATCATAAATCATGAATTGAATCATGAATCATTAATCATGAATTATGAATTGAATCATGAATCATGAATCATGAATCATGAATTGAATCATGAATCATGAATCATAAATCATGAATTGAATCATGAATCAAGAATCATGAAACGAATCATAAATCATGAATCAAGAATCATGAAACGAATCATGAATCATGAATCATGAATGATGAATCATGAATTGAATCAAGAATCATGAAACGAATCATAAATCATGAATCAAAAATCATGAAACGAATCATGAATCATGATTCATTAATCATGAATCATTAATTGAATCATGAATCATGAATCATGAATCGAATCATAAATCATGAATCATGAATCATGAATTGAATCATGAATCATGAATCATGAATTGAATCATGAATCATAAATCATGAATCATGAATCATAAATCATGAATTGAATCATGAATCATTAATCATGAATTATGAATTGAATCATGAATCATGAATCATGAATCATGAATCATGAATTGAATCATGAATCATGAATCATGAATCATAAATCATGAATTGAATCATGAATCAAGAATCATGAAACGAATCATGAATCATGAATCAAGAATCATGAAACGAATCATGAATCATGAATTGAATCATGAATCATGAATCATAAATTGAATCATGAATCATGAATCATGAATCGAATCATGAATCATGAATCATGAATCGAATCATGAATCATGAATTGAATCATGAATCATGAATCATGAATTGAATCATGAATCATGAATTGAATCATGAATCATGAATTGAATCATGAATTGAATCATAAATCATAAATCATGAATCATGAATTGAATTCAGCAATCATAAATCATGAATTGAATCATGAATTCAATCATGAATCATGAATCATGAATCACGAATCATAAATTGAATCATGAATCATGAATCATGAATTGAATCATGAATCGAATCATGAATCATGAATCATGAATTGAATCATGAATCATGAATTGAATCATGAATCATGAATCATGAATTGAATCATGAATCATGAATCATGAATTGAATCATGAATTGAATCATGAATCATGAATCGAATCATGAATCATGAATTGAATCATGAATTGAATCATGAATCATGAATCATGAATTGAATCATGAATTGAATCATGAATCATGAATCATGAATTGAATCATGAATCATGAATCGAATCATGAATCATGAATCGAATCATGAATCTTGAATCATGAATTGAATCATGAATCATGAATCATGAATTGAATCATGAATCTAGAATCATGAATCGAATCATGAATCATGAATCATAAATTGAATCATGAATCATGAATCGAATCATGAATCATGAATCATGAATCATGAATTGAATCATGAATCATGAATCATGAATCATGAATTGAATCATGAATCATGAATCATGAATTGAATCATGAATCATGAATTGAATCAGGATTCGAATCATGAATTGAATCAGGATTCAAATCATGAATTGAATCATGAGTCATGAATTGAATCATGAATCATGAATTATGAATCATGAATTGAATCATGAATCATGAATTGAATCATGAATCATGAATCATGAATCATGAATCATGAATCATGAATCATGAATTGAATCATGCATCATGAATCATGAATCGAATCATGAATCATAATTTAATCATGAATCATGAATCGAATCATGAATCATAATTTAATCATGAATCATGAATTGAATCATGAATCATGAATTGAATCATGAATCATGCATTGAATCATGAATTGAATCATGAATCATAAATTGGATCATGAATTAAATTATGAATCATGAATCATGAATCATAAATTGAATCATGAATTGAATCATGAATCATGAATCATGAATTGAATCATGATTCCTGAATCATGAATTGAATCATGAATCATGATTCATGAATCGAATCATGAATCATGAATTGAATCATGAATCATGAATCATGAATTGAATCATGAATCATGAATTGAATCATGAATCATGAATCATGAATTGAATCATGAATTGAATCATAAATCATAAATCATGAATCATGAATTGAATTCAGCAATCATAAATCATGAATTGAATCTTGAATTCAATCATGAATCATGAATCATGAATCACGAATCATAAATTGAATCATGAATCATGAATCATGAATTGAAACATGAATTGAATCATGAATCATGAATCATGAATTGAATCATGAATCATGAATCATGATCCATGAATCATGAATCATGAATCATGAATTGAATCATGAATCATGAATCATGAATTGAATCATGAATCATGAATCGAATCATGAATCATGAATTGAATCATGAATTGAATCATGAATCATGAATCATGAATTGAATCATGAATCATGAATCGAATCATGAATCATGAATCGAATCATGAATCTTGAATCATGAATTGAATCATGAATCATGAATCATAAATTGAATCATGAATCTAGAATCATGAATCGAATCATGAATCATGAATCAAGAATCATGAATTGAATCATGAATCATGAATCATGAATCATGAATTATGAATTGAATCATGAATCATGAATCATGAATCATGAATTGAATCATGAATCATGAATCATGAATCATGAATCAAATCATGAATCATGAATCAAGAATCATGAATCGAATCATGAATCATGAATTGAATCATGAATTGAATCATGAATCATGAATTGAATCATGAATCATTAATCATGAATCATGAATCATGAATTGAATCATAAATCATGCATCATGAATCTTGAATCATGAATCATGAATTGAATCATGAATCATGAATTATGAATCGAATCATGAATCATGAATTGAATCATAAATCATGAATCATGAATCTTGAATCATGAATTGAATCATGAATCATGAATCATGAATCGAATAATGAATCATGAATCATGAATCATGAATCATGAATCATGAATTGAATCATGAATCATGAATCATGAATTGAATCATAAATCATGAATTGAATCATGAATTATGAATCATGAATCATGAATCGAATCATAAATCATGAATCATGAATTGAATCATGAATAATGAATTGAATCATGAATCATGAATCATGAATCATGAATCATGAATCATGAATCATAAATCATGAATTGAATCATGAATCATTAATCATGAATTATGAATTGAATCATGAATCATGAATCATGAATCATGAATTGAATCATGAATCATGAATCATAAATCATGAATTGAATCATGAATCAAGAATCATGAAACGAATCATAAATCATGAATCAAGAATCATGAAACGAATCATGAATCATGAATCATGAATCATGAATCATAAATCATGAATTGAATCATGAATCATTAATCATGAATTATGAATTGAATCATGAATCATGAATCATGAATCATGAATCATGAATTGAATCATGAATCATGAATCATAAATCATGAATTGAATCATGAATCAAGAATCATGAAACGAATCATGAATCATGAATCAAGAATCATGAAACGAATCATGAATCATGAATTGAATCATGAATCATGAATCATAAATTGAATCATGAATCATGAATCATGAATCGAATCATGAATCATGAATCATGAATCGAATCATGAATCATGAATTGAATCATGAATCATGAATCATGAATTGAATCATGAATCATGAATTGAATCATGAATCATGAATTGAATCATGAATTGAATCATAAATCATAAATCATGAATCATGAATTGAATTCAGCAATCATAAATCATGAATTGAATCATGAATTCAATCTTGAATCATGAATCATGAATCACGAATCATAAATTGAATCATGAATCATGAATCATGAATTGAATCATGAATCATGAATCATGAATTGAATCATGAATCATGAATCATGAATTGAATCATGAATTGAATCATGAATCATGAATCTAATCATGAATCATGAATTGAATCATGAATTGAATCATGAATCATGAATTGAATCATGAATCATGAATTGAATCATGAATTGAATCATAAATCATAAATCATGAATCATGAATTGAATTCAGCATTCATAAATCATGAATTGAATCATGAATTGAATCATGAATCGAATCATGAATCATGAATCATGAATTGAATCATGAATCATGAATCATGAATTGAATCATGAATCATGAATCATGAATTGAATCATGAATCATGAATCATGAATTGAATCATGAATTGAATCATGAATCATGAATCTAATCATGAATCATGAATTGAATCATGAATTGAATCATGAATCATGAATCATGAATTGAATCATGAATCATGAATCGAATCATGAATCATGAATCGAATCATGAATCTTGAATCATGAATTGAATCATGAATCATGAATCATGAATTGAATCATGAATCTAGAATCATGAATCGAATCATGAATCATGAATCAAGAATCATGAATTGAATCATGAATCATGAATCATGAATCATGAATTATGAATTGAATCATGAATCATGAATCATGAATCATGAATTTAATCATGAATCATGAATCATGAATCAAATCATGAATCATGAATCAAGAATCATGAATCGAATCATGAATCATGAATTGAATCATGAGTCATGAATTGAATCATGAATCATGAATTATGAATCATGAATTGAATCATGAATCATGAATTGAATCATGAATCATGAATCATGAATCATGAATCATGAATTGAATCATGCATCATGAATCATGAATTGAATCATGAATCATAATTTAATCATGAATCATGAATCGAATCATGAATCATAATTTAATCATGAATCATGAATTGAATCATGAATCATGAATTGAATCATGAATCATGAATTGAATCATGAATTGAATCATGAATCATAAATTGAATCATGAATTAAATTATGAATCATGAATCATGAATCATAAATTGAATCATGAATTGAATCATGAATCATGAATCATGAATTGAATCATGATTCATGAATCATGAATTGAATCATGAATCATGATTCATGAATCGAATCATGAATCATGAATTGAATCATGAATCATGAATCATGAATTGAATCATGAATCATGAATTGAATCATGAATCATGAATCATGAATTGAATCATGAATTGAATCATAAATCATAAATCATGAATCATGAATTGAATTCAGTAATCATAAATCATGAATTGAATCATGAATTCAATCATGAATCATGAATCATGAATCACGAATCATAAATTGAATCATGAATCATGAATCATGAATTGAATCATGAATTGAATCATGAATCATGAATCATGAATTGAATCATGAATCATGAATCATGAATCATGAATCATGAATCATGAATCATGAATCATGAATCATGAATCGAATCATGAATCATGAATTGAATCATGAATTGAATCATGAATCATAAATCATGAATTGAATCATGAATCATGAATCGAATCATGAATCATGAATCGAATCATGAATCTTGAATCATGAATTGAATCATGAATCATGAATCATGAATTGAATCATGAATCTAGAATCATGAATCGAATCATGAATCATGAATCAAGAATCATGAATTGAATCATGAATCATGAATCATGAATTATGAATTGAATCATGAATCATGAATCTTGAATCATGAATTGAATCATGAATCATGAATCATGAATCGAATAATGAATCATGAATCATGAATCATGAATCATGAATCATGAATCATGAATTGAATCATGAATCATGAATCATGAATTGAATCATAAATCATGAATTGAATCATGAATCATGAATCATGAATCATGAATCGAATCATAAATCATGAATCATGAATTGAATCATGAATCATGAATTGAATCATGAATCATGAATCATGAATCATGAATCATGAATCATGAATCATGAATCATAAATCATGAATTGAATCATGAATCATTAATCATGAATTATGAATTGAATCATGAATCATGAATCATGAATTGAATCATGAATCATGAATCATAAATCATGAATTGAATCATGAATCAAGAATCATGAAACGAATCATAAATCATGAATCAAGAATCATGAATCATTAATCATGAATTATGAATTGAATCATGAATCATGAATCATGAATCATGAATTGAATCATGAATCATGAATCATAAATCATGAATTGAATCATGAATCAAGAATCATGAAACGAATCATAAATCATGAATCAAGAATCATGAAACGAATCATGAATCATGAATCGAATCATAAATCATGAATCATGAATCATGAATTGAATCATGAATCATGAATCATGAATTGAATCATGAATCATGAATCATGAATCATGAATCATAAATCATGAATTGAATCATGAATCATTAATCATGAATTATGAATTGAATCATGAATCATGAATCATGAATGATGAATCATGAATTGAATCATGAATCATGAATCATGAATCATAAATCATGAATTGAATCATGAATCAAGAATCATGAAACGAATCATGAATCATGAATCAAGAATCATGAAACGAATCATGAATCATGAATTGAATCATGAATCATGAATCATAAATTGAATCATGAATCATGAATCATGAATCGAATCATGAATCATGAATCATGAATCGAATCATGAATCATGAATTGAATCATGAATCATGAATCATGAATTGAATCATGAATCATGAATTGAATCATGAATCATGAATTAAATCATGAATTGAATCATAAATCATAAATCATGAATCATGAATTGAATTCAGCAATCATAAATCATGAATTGAATCATGAATTCAATCATGAATCATGAATCATGAATCACGAATCATAAATTAAATCATGAATCATGAATCATGAATTGAATCATGAATCGAATCATGAATCATGAATCATGAATTGAATAATGAATCATGAATCATGAATTGAATCATGAATCATGAATCATGAATTGATACATGAATCATGAATTATGAATTGAATCATGAATCATGAATCGAATCATGAATCATGAATTGAATCATGAATTGAATCATGAATCATGAATCATGAATTGAATCATGAATCATGAATCGAATCATGAATCATGAATCGAATCATGAATCTTGAATCATGAATTGAATCATGAATCATGAATTGAATCATGAATCTAGAATCATGAATCAAATCATGAATCATGAATCAAGAATCATGAATTGAATCATGAATCATGAATCATGAATTATGAATTGAATCATGAATCATGAATCATGAATCATGAATTGAATCATGAATCATGAATCATGAATCAAATCATGAATCATGAATCAAGAATCATGAATCGAATCATGAATCATGAATTGAATCATGAATTGAATCATGAATCATGAATTGAATCATGAATCATTAATCATGAATCATGAATCATGAATTGAATCATAAATCATGAATCATGAATCTTGAATCATGAATCATGAATTGAATCATGAATCATGAATCATGAATCGAATCATGAATCATGAATTGAATCATAAATCATGAATCATGAATCTTGAATCATGAATTGAATCATGAATCATGAATCATGAATCGAATCATGAATCATGAATCATGAATCATGAATCATGAATCATGAATTGAATCATGAATCATGAATCATGAATTGAATCATAAATCATGAATTGAATCATGAATCATGAATCATGAATCATGAATTGAATCATAAATCATGAATCATGAATCATGAATTGAATCATGAATCATGAATTGAATCATGAATCATGAATCATGAATCATGAATCATGAATCATAAATCATGAATTGAATCATGAATCATTAATCATGAATTATGAATTGAATCATGAATCATGAATCATGAATCATGAATTGAATCATGAATCATGAATCATAAATCATGAATTGAATCATGAATCAAGAATCATGAAACGAATCATAAATCATGAATCAAGAATCATGAAACGAATCATGAATCATGAATTGAATCATGAATCATGAATCATGAATTGAATCATGAATCATGAATCATGAATCGAATCATAAATCATGAATCATGAATCATGAATTGAATCATGAATCATGAATCATGAATTGAATCATGAATCATGAATCATGAATCGTGAATCATAAATCATGAATTGAATCATGAATCATAAATCATGAATCATAAATCATGAATTGAATCATGAATCAAGAATCATGAAACGAATCATGAATCATGAATCAAGAATCATGAAACGAATCATGAATCATGAATTGAATCATGAATCATGAATCATAAATTGAATCATGAATCATGAATCATGAATCGAATCATGAATCATGAATCATGAATCATGAATCATGAATTGAATCATGAATCATGAATCATGAATTGAATCATGAATCATGAATCATGAATTGAATCATGAATCATTAATCATGAATTGAATCAGGATTCGAATCTTGAATTGAATCAGGATTCGAATCATGAATTGAATCATGAATCATGAATTAAATCATGAATCATGAATCATGAATCATAAATCATGAATTGAATCATGAATCATTAATCATGAATTATGAATTGAATCATGATTCATGAATCATGAATCATGAATTGAATCATGAATCCTGAATCATGAATCATGAATCATGAATTGAATCATGAATCATGAATCATGAATCGAATCATGAATCATGAATCAAGAATCATGCAACGAATCATGAATTGAATCATTAATCATAAATTGAATCATGAATCATGAATCATGAATCATGAATTGACTCATGAATCATGAATCATGAATCATGAATTCAATCATGAATCATGAATCATGAATTGAATTATGAATCATGAATCATGAATCATGAATTGAATCATGAATCATTAATCATGAATTATGAATTGAATCATGAATCATGAATCATGAATCATGAATTGAATCATGAATCATGAATCATGAATCGAATCATGAATCATGAATCAAGAATCATGAAACGAATCATGAATCATGAATTGAATCATGAATCATAAATTGAATCATGAATCATGAATCGAATCATGAATCATGAATCATAAATTGAATCATGAATCATGAATCATGAATTGACTCATGAATCATGAATCATGAATCATGAATTCAATCATGAATCATGAATCATGAATTGAATCATAAATCATGAATCATGAATTGAATCATAAATCATGAATTGAATCATGAATCATGAATCATGAATCATGAATCGAATCATAAATCATGAATCATGAATCATGAATTGAATCATGAATCATGAATCATGAATTGAATCATGAATCATGAATTGAATCATGAATCATGAATTGAATCATGAATCATGAATTGAATCATGAATCATGAATTGAATCATGAATCATTAATCATGAATTGAATCAGGATTCGAATCTTGAATTGAATCAGGATTCGAATCTTGAATTGAATCAGGATTCGAATCTTGAATTGAATCAGGATTCGAATGAATCATGAATCATAAATCATGAATTGAATCATGAATCATTAATCATGAATTATGAATCGAATCATGAATCATGAATCAAGAATCATAAAACGAATCATGAATCATGAATTGAATCATGAATCATAAATTGAATCATGAATCATGAATCATGAATCGAATCATGAATCATGAATCATGAATCATGAATCATAAATTGACTCATGAATCATGAATCATGAATTCAATCATGAATCATGAATCATGAATTGAATCATGAATCATGAATCATGAATCATGAATTGAATCATGAATCATTAATCATGAATTATGAATTGAATCATGAATCATGAATCATGAATCATGAATTGAATCATGAATCATGAATCAAGAATCATGAAACGAATCATGAATCATGAATTGAATCATGAATCATGAATCATGAATCGAATCATGAATCATGAATCAAGAATCATGAAACGAATCATGAATCATGAATTGAATCATGAATCATAAATTGAATCATGAATCATGAATCATGAATCGAATCATGAATCATGAATCATGAATCATGAATCATGAATTCAATCATGAATCATGAATTCAATCATGAATCATGAATCATAAATCATGAATTGAATCATAAATCATGAATTGATTCATGAATCATGAATCATGAATCATGAATCGAATCATAAATCATGAATCATGAATCATGAATTGAATCATGAATCATGAATCATGAATTGAATCATGAATCATGAATCATAAATCATGAATTGAATCATGAATCATTAATCATGAATTATGAATTGAATCATGAATCATGAATCGAATCATGAATCATGAATCAAGAATCATGAAACGAATCATGAATTGAATCATGAATCATGAATCATAAATTGAATCATGAATCATGAATCGAATCATGAATCATGAATCATGAATCATGAATCATGAATCATGAATTGAATCAGGATTCAAATCATGAATTGAATCATGAGTCATGAATTGAATCATGAATCATGAATTATGAATCATGAATTGAATCATGAATCATGAATTGAATCATGAATCATGAATCATGAATCATGAATCATGAATCATAAATTGAATCATGAATTGAATCATGAATCACGAATCGAATCATGAATCATGAATTGAATCATGAATCATGATTCATGAATCGAATCATGAATCATGAATTGAATCATGAATCATGAATCATGAATTGAATCATGAATCATGATTCATGAATCGAATCATGAATCATGAATTGAATCATGAATCATGAATCATGAATTGAATCATGAATAATGAATTATATCATAAATCATGAATTGAATCATGAATTGAATCATGAATCATGAATCATGAATCATAAATTGAATCATGAATCATGAATCATGAATTGAATCATGAATTGAATCATGAATTGAATCATGAATCATGAATTGAATCATGAATCATGAATCATGAATTGAACCATGAATCATGAATCATGAATTGAATCATGAATCATGATTCATGAATTGAATCATGAATTGAATCATGAATTATAAATTAAATCATGAATCATGAATCATGAATTGAATCATGAATCATGAATCATGAATTGAATCATGAATCATGAATCATGAATCATAAATCATGAATTGAATCATGAATCATTAATCATGAATTATGAATTTAATCATGAATCATGAATCATGAATCATGAATCATGAATTATGAATCATGAATTGAATCATGAATCATGAATCATGAATCATGAATCATGAATTGAATCATGAATCATGAATCATGAATCGAATCATGAATCATGAATCAAGAATCATGAAACGAATCATGAATCATGAATCATAAATTGAATCATGAATCATGAATCATGAATCGAATCATGAATCATGAATCATGAATCATGAATCATAAATTGAATCATGAATCATGAATCATGAATTGAATCATGAATCATGAATCATGAATTGAATCATGAATCATTAATCATGAATTGAATCATGAATCATTAATCATGAATTATGAATTGAATCATGAATCATGAATCATGAATTGAATCATGAATCATGAATCATGAATCGTGAAATGAATCATAAATCATGAATCATGAATCGAATCATGAATCATGAATCAAGAATCATGAAACGAATCATGAATCATGAATTGAATCATGAATCATAAATTGAATCATGAATCATGAATCATAAATCGAATCATGAATCATGAATCATGAGTCATAAATTGAATCATGAATCATGAATCATGAATTGACTCATGAATCATGAATTGAATCATGAATCATGAATCATAAATTGAATCATGAATCATGAATCATGAATTGAATCATAAATCATGAATTGAATCATGAATCATGAATCATGAATCATGAATCGAATCATAAATCATGAATCATGAATCATGAATTGAATCATGAATCATGAATCATAAATTGAATCATGAATCATGAATCATAAATCATGAATCATGAATCATGAATTGAATCATGAATCATTAATCATGAATTATGAATTGAATCATGAATCATGAATCATGAATCATGAATCATGAATTGAATCATGAATCATGAATCATGAATTGAATCATGAATCATGAATCGAATCATGAATCATGAATCAAGAATCATGAAATGAATCATGAATCATGAATTGAATCATGAATCATGAATCATAAATTGAATCATGAATCATGAATCGAATCATGAATCATGAATCATGAATTGAATCATGAATCATGAATCATGAATCATGAATCATGAATCATGAATTGAATCATGAATCATGAATCATGAATTGAATCATGAATCATGAATTGAATCATGAATCATGAATCATGAATCATGAATCATGAATCATGAATTGAATCATGCATCATGAATCATGAATCGAATCATGAATCATAATTTAATCATGAATCGAATCATGAATCATAATTTAATCATGAATCATGAATTGAATCATGAATCATGAATTGAATCATGAATCATGAATTGAATCATGAATTGAATCATGAATCATAAATTAAATCATGAATTAAATTATGAATCATGAATCATGAATCATAAATTGAATCATGAATTGAATCATGAATCATGAATCATGAATTGAATCATGATTTATGAATCATGAATTGAATCATGAATCATGATTCATGAATCGAATCATGAATCATGAATTGAATCATGAATCATGAATTGAATCATGAATCATGAATTGAATCATGAATTGAATCATAAATCATAAATCATGAATCATGAATTGAATTCAGCAATCATAAATCATGAATTGAATCATGAATTCAATCATGAATCATGAATCACGAATCATAAATTGAATCATGAATCATGAATCATGAATTGAATCATGAATTCAATCATGAATCATGAATCATGAATTGAATCATGAATCATGAATCATGAATTGAATCATGAATTGAATCATGAATCATGAATCATGAATTGAATCATGAATCATGAATCATGAATTGAATCATGAATCATGAATCATGAATTGAATCATGAATCATGAATCGAATCATGAATCATGAATTGAATCATGAATTGAATCATGAATCATGAATTGAATCGAATCATGAATCATGAATCGAATCATGAATCTTGAATAATAAATTGAATCATGAATCATGAATCATGAATCGAATCATGAATCATGATTTAAGAATCATGAATTGAATCATGAATCATGAATCATGAATCATGAATTATGAATTGAATCATGAATCATGAATCATGAATCATGAATTGAATCATGAATCATGAATCATGAATCGAATCATGAATCATGAATCAAGAATCATGAATCGAATCATGAATCATGAATTGAATCATGAATTAAATCATGAATCATGAATTGAATCATGAATCATTAATCATGAATCATGAATCATGAATTGAATCATAAATCATGAATCATGAATCTTGAATCATGAATCATGAAATGAATCATGAATCATGAATCATGAATCGAATCATGAATCATGAATTGAATCATAAATCATGAATCATGAATCTTGAATCATGAATTGAATCATGAATCATGAATCATGAATCGAATCATGAATCATGAATCATGAATCATGAATCATGAATCATGAATTGAATCATGAATCATGAATCATTAATCATGAATTGAATCATAAATCATGAATTGAATCATGAATCATGAATTGAATCATGAATCGAATCATAAATCATGAATCATGAATTGAATCATGAATCATGAATTGAATCATGAATCATAAATCATGAATCATGAACCATGAATCATAAATCATGAATTGAATCATGAATCATTAATCATGAATTATGAATTGAATCATGAATCATGAATCATGAATCATGAATCATGAATTGAATCATGAATCATGAATCATGAATCATGAATCGAATCATAAATCATGAATCATGAATCATGAATTGAATCATGAATCATGAATCATGAATTGAATCATGAATCATGAATCATGAATCATGAATCATAAATCATGAATTGAATCATGAATCATTAATCATGAATTATGAATTGAATCATGAATCATGAATCATGAATCATGAATCATGAATTGAATCATGAATCATGAATCATGAATCATAAATCATGAATTGAATCATGAATCAAGAATCATGAAACGAATCATGAATCATGAATCAAGAATAATGAAACGAATCATGAATCATGAATTGAATCATGAATCATGAATCATAAATTGAATCATGAATCATGAATCATGAATCGAATCATGAATCATGAATCATGAATCATGAATCATGAATTGAATCATGAATCATGAATCATGAATTGAATCATGAATCATGAATCATGAATCATGAATTGAATAATGAATCATTAATCATGAATTGAATCAGGATTCGAATCTTGAATTGAATCAGGATTCGAATCATGAATTGAATCATGAATCATGAAA
>NW_027447434.1:0-31426 GCF_038048845.1 Mixophyes fleayi | reverse complement strand
TTTCATGATTTATGATTCAATTCATGATTAAATTCATGATTCATTTTATGATTCATGATTCATGATTCAATTCATGATTCAATTCATGATTCATGATTCATGATTCAATTCATGATTCATGATTCGATTCATGATTCATGATTCATTATTGAATTCATAAATCATGATTCATGATTCATGATTCAATTCATGATTCATGATTCATGATTCAATTCATGATTCATGATTCAATTCATTATTCATGATTCATGATTCGATTTATGATTCATGATTCATGATTCAATTAATGATTCATGATTAAAGATTTGATTCATGATTCATGATTCATGATTCAATTCATGATTCATGATTCGATTCATTATTCATGATTCATGATTCGATTCATTATTCATTTTTCATGATTCATGATTCGATTCTTGATTCATGATTCATGATTCAATTCATGATTCATGATTCAATTCATGAATTATGATTCAATTCAAGATTCATCAATCATTTCATGATTCGTGATTCATGATTCAATTCATGATTTAAGATTCAATTCATGATTCATGATTCATGATTCATAATTCATGATTTAATTCATAATTAATTTCATGATTCAAGATTCATGATTCAGTTCATGATTCAGGATTCATGATTCAATTCATGATTCATGATTCGATTCATTATTCATGATTCATGATTCGATTCATAATTCATGATTCATGATTCATGATTCGATATTTGATTCATGATTTATGATTCAATTCATGATTCATGATTCAATTCATGATTCATGATTTTATTCATGAATCATGAATCATTTCATGATTTGATTCATGATTCATGATTCAATTCATGATTCATGATTCATGATTCATGATTCAATTCATTATTCATGATTCATGATTCGATTCATGATTCATGATTCAATTCATGATTCAAGATTCGATTCATGATTCATGATTCATGATTTAATTCATGATTCATGATTCATGATTTAATTCATTATTCATGATTTATGATTCGATTTATGATTCATGATTCATGATTCCATACATGATTCATGATAAAAGATTTGATTCATGATTCATGATTCAATTCATGAATCATGATTCAATTCATGATTCATGAATCATTTCATGATTCGTGATTCATGATTCAATTCATGATTTAAGATTCAATTCATGATTCATAATTCATGATTCAATTCATAATTCATTTCATGATTCAAGATTCATGATTCAGTTCATGATTCATGATTCATGATTCAATTCATGATTCATGATTCGATTCATTATTCATGATTCATGATTCGATTCATAATTCATGATTTATGATTCATGATTCATGATTCGATTCTTGATTCATGATTCATGATTCAATTCATGATTCATGATTCAATTCATGATTCATGATTTTATTCATGAATCATGAATCATTTCATGATTTGATTCATGATTCATGATTCAATTCCTGATTCATGATTCATGATTCATGATTCGATTCATGATTCAATTCATGATTCATGATTCATAATTTAATTCATGATTCATGATTTGATTCATAATTCGATTCATGATTCATGATTCGATTCATGATTCATGATTCATGATTCGATTCTTGATTCATGATTCAATTCATGATTCAATTCATGATTCAATTCACAATTCATGA
The DNA here is from genome assembly GCF_038048845.1 of Mixophyes fleayi. Taxonomy (NCBI): domain Eukaryota; kingdom Metazoa; phylum Chordata; class Amphibia; order Anura; family Limnodynastidae; genus Mixophyes; species Mixophyes fleayi. Next base: position 29,767 of record NW_027447434.1, on the reverse strand, counting down.
TTCAATTCACAATTCATGATTCAATTCATAATTCATGATTGATGATTTGATTCATTTCATGATTCATGATTCATGATTCATGATTCATTTCATGATTCAATTCATGATTCCTTTCATGATTCATGTTTCATGATTCAATTCATGATTCAATTCATGATTCATTTTATGATTCATGATTCATGATTCAATTCATGATTCAATTCATGATTCGATTCATGATTAATGAATCATGACTCATGATTCATGATTCAATTCATGAATCATGATTCAATTCATGATTCAATTCATGATTTAAGATTCAATTCATGATTCATGATTCGATTCTTGATTCATGATTCATGATTCAATTCATGATTCATGATTTTATTCATGAATCATGAATCATTTCATGATTTGTGTCATGATTCCTGATTCAATTCCTGATTCATGATTCAATTCATTATTCATGATTCATGATTCGATTCATGATTCATGATTCAATTCATGATTCAAGATTTGATTCATGATTCATGATTCATTATTTAATTCATTATTCATGATTCATGATTCGATTTATGATTCATGATTTATGATTCAATTCATGATTAAATTCATGATTCATTTTATGATTCATGATTCATGATTCAATTCATGATTCAATTCATGATTCATGATTCATGATTCAATTCATGATTCATGATTCGATTCATGATTCATGATTCATTATTGAATTCATAAATCATGATTCATGATTCATGATTCATGATTCAATTCATGATTCATGATTCATGATTCATGATTCGATTCATGATTCATGATTCATGATTCAATTCATGATTCATGATTCAATTCATGATTCATGATTCATGATTCGATTCATGATTCATGATTCATGATTCATGATTCATGATTCATGATTCGATTCATGATTCATGATTCAATTCATGATTTATGATTCATGATTCAATTCATTATTCATGATTCATGATTCGATTTATGATTCATGATTCATGATTCAATTCATGATTCATGATTAAAGATTTCATTCATGATTCATGATTCATGATTCAATTCATCATTCATGATTCGATTTATTATTCATGATTCATGATTCGATTCATTATTCATTTTTCATGATTCATGATTCGATTCTTGATTCATGATTCATGATTCAATTCATGATTCATGATTCAATTCATGAATTATGATTCAATTCATGATTCCTCAATCATTTCATGATTCGTGATTCATGATTCAATTCATGATTTAAGATTCAATTCATGATTCATGATTCATGATTCATAATTCATGATTCAATTCATAATTCATTTCATGATTCAAGATTCATGATTCAGTTCATGATTCATGATTCATGATTCGATTCATTATTCATGATTCATGATTCGATTCATAATTCGTGATTCATGATTCATGATTCGATTCTTGATTCATGATTCATGATTCAATTCATGATTCAATTCATGATTCATGATTCATTTCATGATTCATGATTTATGATTCAATTCATGATTAAATTCATGATTCATTTTATGATTCATGATTCATGATTCAATTCATGATTCATGATTCGATTCATGATTCATGATTCATTATTGAATTCATAAATCATGATTCATGATTCATGATTCATGATTCAATTCATGATTCAAGATTCATGATTCATGATTCATGATTCATGATTCATGATTCAATTCATGACTCATGATTCAAGATTCGATTCTTGATTCATGATTCATGATTCAATTCATTATTCATGATTCATGATTCGATTTATGATTCATGATTCATGATTCAATTCATGATTCATGATTAAAGATTTGATTCATGATTCATGATTCATGATTCAATTCATGATTCATGATTCGATTCATTATTCATGATTCATGATTCGATTCATTATTCATTTTTCATGATTCATGATTCGATTCTTGATTCATGATTCATGATTCAATTCATGATTCATGATTCATTTCATGAATTATGATTCAATTCATGATTCATGAATCATTTCATGATTCGTGATTCATGATTCAATTCATGATTTAAGATTCAATTCATGATTCATGATTCATGATTCATAATTCATGATTCAATTCATAATTCATTTCATGATTCAAGATTCATGATTTAGTTCATGATTCATGATTCATGATTCAATTCATGATTCATGATTCGATTCATTATTCATGATTCATGATTCGATTCATAATTCATGATTCATGATTCATGATTCATGATTCGATTCTTGATTCATGATTCATGATTCAATTCATGATTCATGATTCAATTCATGATTCATGATTTTATTCATGAATCATGAATCATTTCATGATTTGATTCATGATTCATGATTCAATTCATTATTCATGATTCATGATTCGATTCATGATTCATGATTCAATTCATGATTCAAGATTCGATTCATGATTCATTATTTAATTCATTATTCATGATTTATGATTCGATTTATGATTCATGATTCATGATTCCATACATGATTCATGATAAAAGATTTGATTCATGATTCATGATTCAATTCATGAATCATGATTCAATTCATGATTCATGAATCATTTCATGATTCGTGATTCATGATTCATGATTCATGATTCATAATTCATGATTCAATTCATAATTAATTTCATGATTCAATTCATGATTCATGATTCGATTCATTATTCATGATTCATGATTCGATTCATAATTCATGATTCATGATTCATAATTCATGATTCGATTCTTGATTCATGATTCATGATTCAATTCATGATTCATGATTTTATTCATGAATCATGAATCATTTCATGATTTGATTCATGATTCATGATTCAATTCATGATTCATGATTCAATTCATTATTCATGATTCATGATTCAAATCATAATTCATGATTCAATTCATGATTCAAGATTTGATTCATGATTCATGATTCATGATTTAATTCATTATTCATGATTCATGATTCGATTTATGATTCATGATTTATGATTCAATTCATGATTAAATTCATGATTCATTTTATGATTCATGATTCATGATTCAATTCATGATTCAATTCATGATTCATGATTCATGATTCAATTCATGATTCATGATTCGATTCATGATTCATGATTCATTATTGAATTCATAAATCATGATTCATGATTCATGATTCAATTCATGATTCATGATTCATGATTCAATTCATGATTCATGATTCAATTCATTATTCATGATTCATGATTCGATTTATGATTCATGATTCATGATTCAATTAATGATTCATGATTAAAGATTTGATTCATGATTCATGATTCATGATTCAATTCATGATTCATGATTCGATTCATTATTCATGATTCATGATTCGATTCATTATTCATTTTTCATGATTCATGATTCGATTCTTGATTCATGATTCATGATTCAATTCATGATTCATGATTCAATTCATGAATTATGATTCAATTCAAGATTCATCAATCATTTCATGATTCGTGATTCATGATTCAATTCATGATTTAAGATTCAATTCATGATTCATGATTCATGATTCATAATTCATGATTTAATTCATAATTAATTTCATGATTCAAGATTCATGATTCAGTTCATGATTCAGGATTCATGATTCAATTCATGATTCATGATTCGATTCATTATTCATGATTCATGATTCGATTCATAATTCATGATTCATGATTCATGATTCGATATTTGATTCATGATTTATGATTCAATTCATGATTCATGATTCAATTCATGATTCATGATTTTATTCATGAATCATGAATCATTTCATGATTTGATTCATGATTCATGATTCAATTCATGATTCATGATTCATGATTCATGATTCAATTCATTATTCATGATTCATGATTCGATTCATGATTCATGATTCAATTCATGATTCAAGATTCGATTCATGATTCATGATTCATGATTTAATTCATGATTCATGATTCATGATTTAATTCATTATTCATGATTTATGATTCGATTTATGATTCATGATTCATGATTCCATACATGATTCATGATAAAAGATTTGATTCATGATTCATGATTCAATTCATGAATCATGATTCAATTCATGATTCATGAATCATTTCATGATTCGTGATTCATGATTCAATTCATGATTTAAGATTCAATTCATGATTCATAATTCATGATTCAATTCATAATTCATTTCATGATTCAAGATTCATGATTCAGTTCATGATTCATGATTCATGATTCAATTCATGATTCATGATTCGATTCATTATTCATGATTCATGATTCGATTCATAATTCATGATTTATGATTCATGATTCATGATTCGATTCTTGATTCATGATTCATGATTCAATTCATGATTCATGATTCAATTCATGATTCATGATTTTATTCATGAATCATGAATCATTTCATGATTTGATTCATGATTCATGATTCAATTCCTGATTCATGATTCATGATTCATGATTCGATTCATGATTCAATTCATGATTCATGATTCATAATTTAATTCATGATTCATGATTTGATTCATAATTCGATTCATGATTCATGATTCGATTCATGATTCATGATTCATGATTCGATTCTTGATTCATGATTCAATTCATGATTCAATTCATGATTCAATTCACAATTCATGATTCAATTCACAATTCATGATTCAATTCATAATTCATGATTGATGATTTGATTCATTTCATGATTCATGATTCATGATTCATGATTCATTTCATGATTCAATTCATGATTCCTTTCATGATTCATGTTTCATGATTCAATTCATGATTCAATTCATGATTCATTTTATGATTCATGATTCATGATTCAATTCATGATTCAATTCATGATTCGATTCATGATTAATGAATCATGACTCATGATTCATGATTCAATTCATGATTCATGATTCAATTCATAATTCATTTCATGATTCAAGATTCATGATTCAGTTCATGATTCATGATTCATGATTCAATTCATGATTCATGATTCGATTCATTATTCATGATTCATGATTTGATTCATAATTCATGATTCATGATTCATGATTCGATTCTTGATTCATGATTTATGATTCAATTCATGATTCATGATTCAATTCATGATTCATGATTTTATTCATGAATCATGAATCATTTCATGATTTGATTCATGATTCATGATTCAATTCATGATTCAAGATTCGATTCATGATTCATGATTCATGATTTAATTCATGATTCATGATTCATGATTTAATTCATTATTCATGATTTATGAGTCGATTTATGATTCATGATTCATGATTCCATACATGATTCATGATAAAAGATTTGATTCATGATTTATGATTCAATTCATGAATGATGATTCAATTCATGATTCATGAATCATTTCATGATTCGTGATTCATGATTCAATTCATGATTTAAGATTCAATTCATGATTCATGATTCATGATTTATAATTCATGATTCAATTCATAATTCATTTCATGATTCAAGATTCATGATTCAGTTCATGATTCATGATTCATGATTCAATTCATGATTCATGATTCGATTCATTATTCATGATTCATGATTCGATTCTTGATTCATGATTCATGATTCAATTCATGATTCATGATTCAATTCATGATTCATGATTTTATTCATGAATCATGAATCATTTCATGATTTGATTCATGATTCATGATTCAATTCATGATTCATGATTCATGATTCAATTCATTATTCATGATTCATGATTCGATTCATGATTCATGATTCAATTCATGATTCAAGATTCATGATTTATGATTTAATTCATTATTCATGATTCATGATTCGATTTATGATTCATGATTCATGATTCCATTCATGATTCATGATAAAAGATTTGATTCATGATTCATGATTCAATTCATGAATCATGATTCAATTCATGATTCATGAATCATTTCATGATTCGTGATTCATGATTCAATTCATGATTTAAGATTCAATTCATGATTCATGATTCATGATTCATAATTCATGATTCAATTCATAATTCATTTCATGATTCAAGATTCATGATTCAGTTCATGATTCATGATTCATGATTTAATTCATGATTCATGATTCAATTTATGATTCATGATTCAATTCATGATACATGATTCATGATTCGATTCATGATTCATGATTACATTCATGATTCAATTCATAATTCATTTCATGATTCATGATTCATGATTCATAATTCAATTCATGATTCATTTCATGATTTATGATTCGATTCATAATTCATGATTCATGATTCAATTCATGAATCATGATTCAATTCATGATTCATGATTCGATTCATAATTCATGATTCATGATTCAATTCATGAATCATGATTTAATTCATGATTCATGATACATGATTCATGATACAGTTCATGATTCATGATTCATGATTCGATTCATGATTCATGATTCAATTCATGATTCATGATTCGATTCATGATTTATGATTCGATTCATGATTCCTGATTCGATTCATGATTCAATTCATGATTCATAATTCATAATTTAATTCATGATTCATAATTTGATTCATGATTCGATTCATGATTCATGATACCTGATTTGATTCATGATTCAATTCATGATTCATGATTCATAATTTAATTCATGATTCATGATTTGATTCATGATTCGATTCATGATTCATGATTCGATTCATGATTCATGATTCATGATTCGATTCTTGATTCATGATTTAATTCATGATTCAATTCATGATTCAATTCATAATTCATGATTCATGATTTGATTCATTTCATGATTCATGATTCATGATTCATGATTCATTTCATGATTCAATTCATGATTCCTTTCATGATTCATGTTTCATGATTCAATTCATGATTTAATTCATGATTCATTTATGATTCATGATTCATGATTCAAATCATGATTCAATTCATGATTCAATTCATGATTCATGATTCAATTCATGTTTCATGATTCAAGATTCGATTCATGATTCATGATTCATGATCCAATTCATGATTCATGATTCATGATTCATTTCATGATTCATGATTCGATTCATGATTCATGTTTCATGATTCAATTCATGATTCAATTCATTATTTAATTCATTATTCATGATTCATGATTCGATTTATGAGTCATGATTCAATTCATGATTCATGATTCAAGATTTGATTCATGATTCATGATTCGATTTATTATTCATGGTTCATGATTCGATTCATTATTCATGATTCATGATTCATGATTCGATTCTTGATTCATGATTCGATTCATGATTCATGATTCATTATTCAATTCATGAATCATGTTTCAATTCATGATTCAATTCATGATTCATGATTCATGATTCATGATTCATAATACAATTCATTATTCATGATTCATGATTCGATTCATGAATCATGATTCAATTCATGATTCAAGATTCGATTCATGATTCAATTCATTATTCATGATTTATGATTCAATTCATGATTCACGATTCAAGATTTGAATCATGATTCATGATTCTTGATTCAATTCATGATTCATGAATCAATTCTTTATTTATGATTCATGATTCGATTAATTATTCATGATTCATGATTCATAATTTGATTCATGATTCATGATTAATGATTTAATTCATGATTCAATTCATGATTCATAATTCAATTCATGATTCAATTCATGATTCATGATTCATGATTCAATTCATGATTCAATTCATGATTCATGATTCATAATTCAATTCATGATTAAATTCATGATTAAATTCATGATTCAATTCATGATTCATGATTTGATTCATGATTCATGATTCAATTCATGATTCATGATTCATGATTCATTATTCAATTCATGATTCATGATTCATGATTCGATTCATGATTCATGATTCGATTCATGATTCATGATTCAATATTTCGATTCATGATTCAATTCAGGATTCATGATTTATGATTCAATCCATGAATAATGATTCAATTCATGATTCATGATTCGATTCATAATTCATAATTCATGATTCAATTCATGATTCATTTCATGATTCAAGATTCATGATTTAGTTCATGATTTATGATTCATGATTCAATTCATGATTCATAATTCGATTCATTATTCATGATTCATGATTCGATTCATAATTCATGATTCATGATTCATGATTCATGATTCGATTCTTGATTCATGATTCATGATTCAATTCATGATTCATGATTCAATTCATGATTCATGATTTTATTCATGAATCATGAATCATTTCATGATTTGATTCATGATTCATGATTCAATTCATTATTCATGATTCATGATTCGATTCATGATTCATGATTCAATTCATGATTCATGATTCAATTCATGATTCATGATTTTATTCATGAATCATGAATCATTTCATGATTTGATTCATGATTCATGATTCAATTCCTGATTCATGATTCATGATTCATGATTCGATTCATGATTCAATTCATGATTCATGATTCATAATTTAATTCATGATTCATGATTTGATTCATAATTCGATTCATGATTCATGATTCGATTCATGATTCATGATTCATGATTCGATTCTTGATTCATGATTCAATTCATGATTCAATTCATGATTCAATTCACAATTCATGATTCAATTCACAATTCATGATTCAATTCATAATTCATGATTCATGATTTGATTCATTTCATGATTCATGATTCATGATTCATGATTCATTTCATGATTCAATTCATGATTCCTTTCATGATTCATGTTTCATGATTCAATTCATGATTCAATTCATGATTCATTTTATGATTCATGATTCATGATTCAATTCATGATTCAATTCATGATTCGATTCATGATTAATGAATCATGACTCATGATTCATGATTCAATTCATGATTCATGATTCAATTCCTAATTCATTTCATGATTCAAGATTCATGATTCAGTTCATGATTCATGATTCATGATTCAATTCATGATTCATGATTCGATTCATTATTCATGATTCATGATTTGATTCATAATTCATGATTCATGATTCATGATTCGATTCTTGATTCATGATTTATGATTCAATTCATGATTCATGATTTAATTCATGATTCATGATTTTATTCATGAATCATGAATCATTTCATGATTTGATTCATGATTCATGATTCAATTCATGATTCATGATTCATGATTCAATTCATGATTCAAGATTCGATTCATGATTCATGATTCATGATTTAATTCATGATTCATGATTCATGATTTAATTCATTATTCATGATTTGAGTCGATTTATGATTCATGATTCATGATTCCATACATGATTCATGATAAAAGATTTGATTCATGATTCATGATTCAATTCATGAATGATGATTCAATTCATGATTCATGAATCATTTCATGATTCGTGATTCATGATTCAATTCATGATTTAAGATTCAATTCATGATTCATGATTCATGATTTATAATTCATGATTCAATTCATAATTCATTTCATGATTCAAGATTCATGATTCAGTTCATGATTCATGATTCATGATTCAATTCATGATTCATGATTTGATTCATTATTCATGATTCATGATTCGATTCTTGATTCATGATTCATGATTCAATTCATGATTCATGATTCAATTCATGATTCATGATTTTATTCATGAATCATGAATCATTTCATGATTTGATTCATGATTCATGATTCAATTCATGATTCATGATTCATGATTCAATTCATTATTCATGATTCATGATTCGATTCATGATTCATGATTCAATTCATGATTCAAGATTCATGATTCATGATTTAATTCATTATTCATGATTCATGATTCGATTTATGATTCATGATTCATGATTCCATTCATGATTCATGATAAAAGATTTGATTCATGATTCATGATTCAATTCATGAATCATGATTCAATTCATGATTCATGAATCATTTCATGATTCGTGATTCATGATTCAATTCATGATTTAAGATTCAATTCATGATTCATGATTCATGATTCATAATTCATGATTCAATTCATAATTCATTTCATGATTCAAGATTCATGATTCAGTTCATGATTCATGATTCATGATTTAATTCATGATTCATGATTCAATTTATGATTCATGATTCAATTCATGATACATGATTCATGATTCGATTCATGATTCATGATTACATTCATGATTCAATTCATAATTCATTTCATGATTCATGATTCATGATTCATAATTCAATTCATGATTCATTTCGTGATTCATGATTCATGATTCAATTCATGATTCATTTCATGATTTATGATTCGATTCATAATTCATGATTCATGATTCAATTCATGAATCATGATTCAATTCATGATTCATGATTCGATTCATAATTCATGATTCATGATTCAATTCATGAATCATGATTTAATTCATGATTCATGATACATGATTCATGATACAGTTCATGATTCATGATTCATGATTCGATTCATGATTCATGATTCAATTCATGATTCATGATTCGATTCATGATTTATGATTCGATTCATGATTCCTGATTCGATTCATGATTCAATTCATGATTCATAATTCATAATTTAATTCATGATTCATAATTTGATTCATGATTCGATTCATGATTCATGATACCTGATTTGATTCATGATTCAATTCATGATTCATGATTCATAATTTAATTCATGATTCATGATTTGATTCATGATTCGATTCATGATTCATGATTCGATTCATGATTCATGATTCATGATTCGATTCTTGATTCATGATTTAATTCATGATTCAATTCATGATTCAATTCATAATTCATGATTCATGATTTGATTCATTTCATGATTCATGATTCATGATTCATGATTCATTTCATGATTCAATTCATGATTCCTTTCATGATTCATGTTTCATGATTCAATTCATGATTTAATTCATGATTCATTTATGATTCATGATTCATGATTCAAATCATGATTCAATTCATGATTCAATTCATGATTCATGATTCAATTCATGTTTCATGATTCAAGATTCGATTCATGATTCATGATTCATGATCCAATTCATGATTCATGATTCATGATTCATTTCATGATTCATGATTCGATTCATGATTCATGTTTCATGATTCGATTTATGAGTCATGATTCAATTCATGATTCATGATTCAAGATTTGATTCATGATTCATGATTCGATTTATTATTCATGGTTCATGATTCGATTCATTATTCATGATTCATGATTCATGATTCGATTCTTGATTCATGATTCGATTCATGATTCATGATTCATTATTCAATTCATGAATCATGTTTCAATTCATGATTCATGATTCAATTCATGATTCATGATTCATGATTCATGATTCATAATACAATTCATTATTCATGATTCATGATTCGATTCATGATTCATGATTCAATTCATGATTCAAGATTCGATTCATGATTCAATTCATTATTCATGATTTATGATTCAATTCATGATTCACGATTCAAGATTTGAATCATGATTCATGATTCTTGATTCAATTCATGATTCATGAATCAATTCTTTATTTATGATTCATGATTCGATTCATTATTCATGATTCATGATTCATAATTTGATTCATGATTCATGATTAATGATTTAATTCATGATTCAATTCATGATTCATAATTCAATTCATGATTCAATTCATGATTCATGATTCATGATTCAATTCATGATTCAATTCATGATTCATGATTCATAATTCAATTCATGAATAAATTCATGATTAAATTCATGATTCAATTCATGATTCATGATTTGATTCATGATTCATGATTCAATTCATGATTCATGATTCATGATTCATTATTCAATTCATGATTCATGATTCATGATTCGATTCATGATTCATGATTCAATATTTCGATTCATGATTCAATTCAGGATTCATGATTTATGATTCAATCCATGAATAATGATTCAAATAATGATTCATGATTCGATTCATAATTCATAATTCATGATTCAATTCATGATTCATTTCATGATTCAAGATTCATGATTTAGTTCATGATTTATGATTCATGATTCAATTCATGATTCATGATTCGATTCATTATTCATGATTCATGATTCGATTCATAATTCATGATTCATGATTCATGATTCATGATTCGATTCTTGATTCATGATTCATGATTCAATTCATGATTCATGATTCAATTCATGATTCATGATTTTATTCATGAATCATGAATCATTTCATGATTTGATTCATGATTCATGATTCAATTCATTATTCATGATTCATGATTCGATTCATGATTCATGATTCAATTCATGATTCAAGATTCGATTCATGATTCATTATTTAATTCATTATTCATGATTTATGAATCGATTTATGATTCATGATTCATGATTCCATACATGATTCATGATAAAAGATTTGATTCATGATTCATGATTCAATTCATGAATCATGATTCAATTCATGATTCATGAATCATTTCATGATTCGTGATTCATGATTCATGATTCATAATTCATGATTCAATTCATAATTAATTTCATGATTCAATTCATGATTCATGATTCGATTCATTATTCATGATTCATGATTCGATTCATAATTCATGATTCATGATTCATAATTCATGATTCGATTCTTGATTCATGATTCATGATTCAATTCATGATTCATGATTTTATTCATGAATCATGAATCATTTCATGATTTGATTCATGATTCATGATTCAATTCATGATTCATGATTCAATTCATTATTCATAATTCATGATTCAAATCATGATTCATGATTCAATTCATGATTCAAGATTTGATTCATGATTCATGATTCATGATTTAATTCATTATTCATGATTCATGATTCGATTTATGATTCATGATTTATGATTCAATTCATGATTAAATTCATGATTCATTTTATGATTCATGATTCATGATTCAATTCATGATTCAATTCATGATTCATGATTCATGATTCAATTCATGATTCATGATTCGATTCATGATTCATGATTCATTATTGAATTCATAAATCATGATTCATGATTCATGATTCAATTCATGATTCATGATTCATGATTCGATTCATGATTCATGATTCATGATTCAATTCATGATTCATGATTCAATTCATTATTCATGATTCATGATTCGATTTATGATTCATGATTCATGATTCAATTAATGATTCATGATTATAGATTTGATTCATGATTCATGATTCAATTCATGATTCATGATTCGATTCATTATTCATGATTCATGATTCGATTCATTATTCATTTTTCATGATTCATGATTCGATTCTTGATTCATGATTCATGATTCAATTCATGATTCATGATTCAATTCATGAATTATGATTCAATTCAAGATTCATCAATCATTTCATGATTCGTGATTCATGATTCAATTCATGATTTAAGATTCAATTCATGATTCATGATTCATGATTCATAATTCATGATTCAATTCATAATTAATTTCATGATTCAAGATTCATGATTCAGTTCATGATTCAGGATTCATGATTCAATTCATGATTCATGATTCGATTCATTATTCATGATTCATGATTCGATTCATAATTCATGATTCATGATTCGATTCTTGATTCATGATTTATGATTCAATTCATGATTCATGATTCAATTCATGATTCATGATTTTATTCATGAATCATGAATCATTTCATGATTTGATTCATGATTCATGATTCAATTCATGATTCATGATTCATGATTCATGATTCAATTCATTATTCATGATTCATGATTCGATTCATGATTCATGAATAAATTCATGATTCAAGATTCGATTCATGATTCATGATTCATGATTTAATTCATGATTCATGATTTAATTCATTATTCATGATTTATGATTCGATTTATGATTCATGATTCATGATTCCATACATGATTCATGATAAAAGATTTGATTCATGATTCATGATTCAATTCATGAATCATGATTCAATTCATGATTCATGAATCATTTCATGATTCGTGATTCATGATTCAATTCATGATTTAAGATTCAATTCATGATTCATGATTCATGATTCATAATTCATGATTCAATTCATAATTCATTTCATGATTCAAGATTCATGATTCAGTTCATGATTCATGAGTCATGATTCAATTCATGATTCATGATTCGATTCATTATTCATGATTCATGATTCGATTCATAATTCATGATTTATGATTCATGATTCATGATTCGATTCTTGATTCATGATTCATGATTCAATTCATGATTCATGATTCAATTCATGATTCATGATTTTATTCATGAATCATGAATCATTTCATGATTTGATTCATGATTCATGATTCAATTCCTGATTCATGATTCATGATTCATGATTCGATTCATGATTCAATTCATGATTCATGATTCATAATTTAATTCATGATTCATGATTTGATTCATAATTCGATTCATGATTCATGATTCGATTCATGATTCATGATTCATGATTCGATTCTTGATTCATGATTCAATTCATGATTCAATTCATGATTCAATTCACAATTCATGATTCAATTCACAATTCATGATTCAATTCATAATTCATGATTCATGATTTGATTCATTTCATGATTCATGATTCATGATTCATGATTCATTTCATGATTCAATTCATGATTCCTTTCATGATTCATGTTTCATGATTCAATTCATGATTCAATTCATGATTCATTTTATGATTCATGATTCATGATTCAATTCATGATTCAATTCATGATTCGATTCATGATTAATGAATCATGACTCATGATTCATGATTCAATTCATGATTCATGATTCAATTCATAATTCATTTCATGATTCAAGATTCATGATTCAGTTCATGATTCATGATTCATGATTCAATTCATGATTCATGATTCGATTCATTATTCATGATTTATGATTTGATTCATAATTCATGATTCATGATTCATGATTCGATTCTTGATTCATGATTTATGATTCAATTCATGATTCATGATTCAATTCATGATTCATGATTTTATTCATGAATCATGAATCATTTCATGATTTGATTCATGATTCATGATTCAATTCATGATTCATGATTCATGATTCATGATTCAATTCATGATTCAAGATTCGATTCATGATTCATGATTCATGATTTAATTCATGATTCATGATTCATGATTTAATTCATTATTCATGATTTATGAGTCGATTTATGATTCATGATTCATGATTCCATACATGATTCATGATAAAAGATTTGATTCATGATTCATGATTCAATTCATGAATGATGATTCAATTCATGATTCATGAATCATTTCATGATTCGTGATTCATGATTCAATTCATGATTTAAGATTCAATTCATGATTCATGATTCATGATTCATAATTCATGATTCAATTCATAATTCATTTCATGATTCAAGATTCATGATTCAGTTCATGATTCATGATTCATGATTCAATTCATGATTCATGATTCGATTCATTATTCATGATTCATGATTCGATTCATAATTCATGATTTATGATTCATGATTCATGATTCGATTCTTGATTCATGATTCATGATTCAATTCATGATTCATGATTCAATTCATGATTCATGATTTTATTCATGAATCATGAATCATTTCATGATTTGATTCATGATTCATGATTCAATTCATGATTCATGATTCATGATTCAATTCATTATTCATGATTCATGATTCGATTCATGATTCATGATTCAATTCATGATTCAAGATTCATGATTCATGATTTAATTCATTATTCATGATTCATGATTCGATTTATGATTCATGATTCATGATTCCATTCATGATTCATGATAAAAGATTTGATTCATGATTCATGATTCAATTCATGAATCATGATTCAATTCATGATTCATGAATCATTTCATGATTCGTGATTCATGATTCAATTCATGATTTAAGATTCAATTCATGATTCATGATTCATGATTCATAATTCATGATTCAATTCATAATTCATTTCATGATTCAAGATTCATGATTCAGTTCATGATTCATGATTCATGATTCATGATTTAATTCATGATTCATGATTCAATTTATGATTCATGATTCAATTCATGATACATGATTCATGATTCGATTCATGATTCATGATTACATTCATGATTCAATTCATAATTCATTTCATGATTCATGATTCATGATTCATAATTCAATTCATGATTCATTTCGTGATTCATGATTCATGATTCAATTCATGATTCATTTCATGATTTATGATTCGATTCATAATTCATGATTCATGATTCAATTCATGAATCATGATTTAATTCATGATTCATGATACATGATTCATGATACAGTTCATGATTCATGATTCATGATTCGATTCATGATTCATGATTCAATTCATGATTCATGATTCGATTCATGATTTATGATTCGATTCATGATTCCTGATTCGATTCATGATTCAATTCATGATTCATAATTCATAATTCAATTCATGATTCATAATTTGATTCATGATTCGATTCATGATTCATGATACCTGATTTGATTCATGATTCAATTCATGATTCATGATTCATAATTTAATTCATGATTCATGATTTGATTCATGATTCGATTCATGATTCGATTCATGATTCATGATTCGATTCTTGATTCATGATTTAATTCATGATTCAATTCATGATTCAATTCATAATTCATGATTCATGATTTGATTCATTTCATGATTCATGATTCATGATTCATGATTCATTTCATGATTCAATTCATGATTCCTTTCATGATTCATGTTTCATGATTCAATTCATGATTTAATTCATGATTCATTTATGATTCATGATTCATGATTCAAATCATGATTCAATTCATGATTCAATTCATGATTCATGATTCAATTCATGTTTCATGATTCAAGATTCGATTCATGATTCATGATTCATGATCCAATTCATGATTCATGATTCATGATTCATTTCATGATTCATGATTCGATTCATGATTCATGTTTCATGATTCAATTCATGATTCAATTCATTATTCAATTCATTATTCATGATTCATGATTCGATTTATGAGTCATGATTCAATTCATGATTCATGATTCAAGATTTGATTCATGATTCATGATTTGATTTATTATTCATGGTTCATGATTCGATTCATTATTCATGATTCATGATTCATGATTCGATTCTTAATTCATGATTCGATTCATGATTCATGATTCATTATTCAATTCATGAATCATGATTCAATTCATGATTCATGATTCAATTCATGATTCATGATTCATGATTCATGATTCATAATACAATTCATTATTCATGATTCATGATTCGATTCATGATTCATGATTCAATTCATGATTCAAGATTTGATTCATGATTCAATTCATTATTCATGATTTATGATTCAATTCATGATTCACGATTCAAGATTTGAATCATGATTCATGATTCTTGATTCAATTCATGATTCATGAATCAATTCTTTATTTATGATTCATGATTCGATTCATTATTCATGATTCATGATTCATAATTTGATTCATGATTCATGATTAATGATTCAATTCATGATTCAATTCATGATTCATAATTCAATTCATGATTCAATTCATGATTCATGATTCATGATTCAATTCATGATTCAATTCATGATTCATGATTCATGATTCAATTCATGATTAAATTCATGATTAAATTCATGATTCAATTCATGATTCATGATTTGATTCATGATTCATGATTCAATTCATGATTCATGATTCATGATTCATTATTCAATTCATGATTCATGATTCATGATTCGATTCATGATTCATGATTCGATTCATGATTCATGATTCAATATTTCGATTCATGATTCAATTCAGGATTCATGATTTATGATTCAATCCATGAATAATGATTCAATTCATGATTCATGATTCGATTCATAATTCATAATTCATGATTCAATTCATGATTCATGATTCGATTCATAATTCATAATTCATGATTCAATTCATGATTCATGATTCGATTCATGATTCATGATTCGATTCATGATTCAAATTATGATTCATGATTCATGATTCGATTCTTGATTCATGATTCAATTCATGATTAAATTCATAATTCATGATTCATGATTTTATTCATGATTCGATTCATGATTCATGATTAATTTCATGATTCAATTCATGATTCATTTCATGATTCATGTTTCATGATTCAATTCATGATTCAATTCATGATTCATTTTATGATTCATGATTCATGATTCAATTCATGATTCATGATTCATGATTCATGATTCAATTGATTATTCATGATTCATGATTCGATTCATGATTAATGATTCAATTCATGATTCAAGGTTCGATTCATGATTCATGATTCATGATTTAATTCATTATTCATGATTCATGATTCGATTTATGATTCATGATTCATGATTCCATTCATGATTCATGATAAAAGATTTGATTCATGATTCATGATTCAATTCATGATTCATGAATCATTTCATGATTCGTGATTCATGATTCAATTCATGATTTAAGATTCAATTCATGATTCATGATTCATGAATCATAATTCATGATTCAGTTCATAATTCATTTCATGATTCAAGATTCATGATTCAGTTCATGATTCATGATTTAATTCATGATTCATGATTCAATTCATGATACATGATTCATGATTCAATTCATGATTCATGATTTAATTCATGATTCATGATTAAATTTATGATTCATGATTTATGATTCAATTCATGATACATGATTCATGATTCGATTCATGATTCATGATTACATACATGATTCAATTCATAATTCATTTCATGATTCGTGATTCATGATTCAATTCATGATTTAAGATTCAATTCATGATTCATGATTCATGATTCATAATTCATGATTCAATTCATAATTCATTTCATGATTCAAGATTCATGATTCAGTTCATGATTCATGATTCATGATTTCATTCATGATTCATGATTCAATTTATGATTCATGATTCAATTCATGATACATGATTCATGATTCGATTCATGATTCATGATTACATTCATGATTCAATTCATAATTCATTTCATGATTCATGATTCATGATTCATAATTCAATTCATGATTCATTTTGTGATTCATGATTCATGATTCAATTTATGATTCATTTCATGATTTATGATTCAATTCATGATTCAATTCATGATTCATAATTCAATTCATGATTCAATTCATGATTCATGATTCGATTCATAATTCATGATTCATGATTCAATTCATGAATCATGATTTAATTCATGATTCATGATACATGATTCATGATACAGTTCATGATTCATGATTCATGATTCGATTCATGATTCATGATTCAATTCATGATTCATGATTCGATTCATGATTTATGATTCGATTCATGATTCCTGATTCGATTCATGATTCAATTCATGATTCATGATTCATAATTTAATTCATGATTCATGATTTGATTCATGATTTGATTCATGATTCATGATTCCTGATTTGATGCATGATTCAATTCATGATTCATGATTCATAATTTAATTCATGATTCATGATTTGATTCATGATTCATGATTTGATTCATGATTCGATTCATGATTCATGATTCGATTCATGATTCATGATTCATGATTCGATTCTTGATTCATGATTTAATTCATGATTCAATTCATAATTCATGATTTGATTCATTTCATGATTCATGATTCATGATTCATGATTCATTTCATGATTCAATTCATGATTCCTTTCATGATTCATGTTTCATGATTCAATTCATGATTTAATTCATGATTCATTTATGATTCATGATTCATGATTCAAATCATGATTCAATTCATGATTCAATTCATGATTCATGATTCAATTCATGTTTCATGATTCAAGATTCGATTCATGATTCATGATTCATGATCCAATTCATGATTCATGATTCATGATTCATTTCATGATTCATGATTCGATTCATGATTCATGTTTCATGATTCAATTCATGATTCAATTCATTATTCATGATTCATGATTCGATTTATGAGTCATGATTCAATTCATGATTCATGATTCAAGATTTGATTCATGATTCATGATTCGATTTATTATTCATGATTCATGATTCGATTCATTATTCATGATTCATGATTCATGATTCGAATCTTGATTCATGATTCATGATTCAATTCATGATTTGAATCATGATTCATGATTCAATTCATGATTCATGATTCGATTCATGATTCATTATTCATTATTCAATTCATGAATCATGATTCAATTCATGATTCATGATTCAATTCATGATTCATGATTCATGATTCATGATTCATAATGCAATTCATTATTCATGATTCATGATTCGATTCATGATTCAAGATTCAATTCATGATTCAAGATTCGATTCATGATTCAATTCATTATTCATGATTTATGATTCAATTTATGATTCATGATTCAAGATTTGAATCATGATTCATGATTCTTGATTCAATTCATGATTCATGAATCAATTCTTTATTTATGATTCATGATTCGATTCATTATTCATGATTCATGATTCATAATTTGATTCATGATTCATGATTCATGATTCAATTCATGATTCAATTCATGATTCATAATTCAATTCATGATTCAATTCATGATTCATGATTCATGATTCAATTCATGATTCAATTCATGATTCATGATTCATGATTCATGATTAAATTCATGATTAAATTCATGATTCAATTCATGATTCAATTCATGATTCATGATTTGATTCATGGTTCATGATTCAATTCATGATTCATGATTCATGATTCATGATTCATGATTCAATTCATGATTCATGATTCGATTCATGATTCATGATTCGATTCATGATTCATGATTCAATATTTCGATTCATGATTCAATTCAGGATTCATGATTTATGATTCAATCCATGATTAATGATTCAATTCATGATTCATGATTCGATTCATAATTCATGATTCAATTCATGATTCATGATTCGATTCATAATTCATAATTCATGATTCAATTCATGATTCATGATTCGATTCATGATTCGATTCATGATGCCTGATTCGATTCATGATTCAAATTATGATTCATGATTCATGATTCGATTCTTGATTCATGATTCAATTCATGATTAAATTCATAATTCATGATTCATGATTTTATTCATGATTCGATTCATGATTCATGATTAATTTCATGATTCAATTCATGATTCATTAAATGATTCATGTTTCATGATTCAATTCATGATTCAATTCATGATTCATTTTATGATTCATGATTCATGATTCAATTCATGATTCAATTCATGATTCGATTCATGATTCATGAATCATGATTCATGATTCGATTTATGATTCATGATTCATGATTCCATTCATGATTCATGATAAAAGATTTGATTCATGATTCATGATTCAATTCATGAATCATGATTCAATTCATGATTCATGAATCATTTCATGATTCGTGATTCATGATTCAATTCATGATTTAAGATTCAATTCATGATTCATGATTCATGAATCATAATTCATGATTCAGTTCATAATTCATTTCATGATTCAAGATTCATGATTCAGTTCATGATTCATGATTTAATTCATGATTCATGATTCAATTCATGATACATGATTCATGATTCAATTCATGATTCATGATTTAATTCATGATTCATGATTAAATTTATGATTCATGATTTATGATTCAATTCATGATACATGATTCATGATTCGATTCATGATTCATGATTACATACATGATTCAATTCATAATTCATTTCATGATTCGTGATTCATGATTCAATTCATGATTTAAGATTCAATTCATGATTCATGATTCATGATTCATAATTCATGATTCAATTCATAATTCATTTCATGATTCAAGATTCATGATTCAGTTCATGATTCATGATTCATGATTTCATTCATGATTCATGATTCAATTTATGATTCATGATTCAATTCATGATACATGATTCATGATTCGATTCATGATTCATGATTACATTCATGATTCAATTCATAATTCATTTCATGATTCATGATTCATGATTCATAATTCAATTCATGATTCATTTTGTGATTCGTGATTCATGATTCAATTTATGATTCATTTCATGATTTATGATTCAATTCATGATTCAATTCATGATTCATAATTCAATTCATGATTCAATTCATGATTCATGATTCGATTCATAATTCATGATTCATGATTCAATTCATGAATCATGATTTAATTCATGATTCATGATACATGATTCATGATACAGTTCATGATTCATGATTCATGATTCGATTCATGATTCATGATTCAATTCATGATTCATGATTCGATTCATGATTTATGATTCGATTCATGATTCCTGATTCGATTCATGATTCAATTCATGATTCATGATTCATAATTTAATTCATGATTCATGATTTGATTCATGATTCGATTCATGATTCATGATTCCTGATTTGATGCATGATTCAATTCATGATTCATGATTCATAATTTAATTCATGATTCATGATTTGATTCATGATTCGATTCATGATTCATGATTCGATTCATGATTCATGATTCGATTCTTGATTCATGATTTAATTCATGATTCAATTCATAATTCATGATTTGATTCATTTCATGATTCATGATTCATGATTCATGATTCATTTCATGATTCAATTCATGATTCCTTTCATGATTCATGTTTCATGATTCAATTCATGATTTAATTCATGATTCATTTATGATTCATGATTCATGATTCAAATCATGATTCAATTCATGATTCATGATTCAATTCATGTTTCATGATTCAAGATTCGATTCATGATTCATGATTCATGATCCAATTCATGATTCATGATTCATGATTCATTTCATGATTCATGATTTGATTCATGATTCATGTTTCATGATTCAATTCATGATTCAATTCATTATTCAATTCATGATTCCTTTCATGATTCATGTTTCATGATTCAATTCATGATTTAATTCATGATTCATTTATGATTCATGATTCATGATTCAAATCATGATTCAATTCATGATTCAATTCATGATTCAATTCATGATTCCTTTCATGATTCATGATTCATGATTCATTTCATGATTCATGATTTGATTCATGATTCATGTTTCATGAATCAATTCATGATTCAATTCATTATTCAATTCATGATTCCTTTCATGATTCATGTTTCATGATTCAATTCATGATTTAATTCATGATTCATTTATGATTCATGATTCATGATTCAAATCATGATTCAATTCATGATTCAATTCATGATTCATGATTCAATTCATGTTTCATGATTCAAGATTCGATTCATGATTCATGATTCATGATCCAATTCATGATTCATGATTCATGATTCATTTCATGATTCATGATTTGATTCATGATTCATGTTTCATGATTCAATTCATGATTCAATTCATTATTCAATTCATGATACATGATTCATGATTCGATTCATGATTCATGATTACATTCATGATTCAATTCATAATTCATTTCATGATTCATGATTCATGATTCATAATTCAATTCATGATTCATTTTGTGATTCGTGATTCATGATTCAATTTATGATTCATTTCATGATTTATGATTCAATTCATGATTCAATTCATGATTCATAATTCAATTCATGATTCAATTCATGATTCATGATTCGATTCATAATTCATGATTCATGATTCAATTCATGAATCATGATTTAATTCATGATTCATGATACATGATTCATGATACAGTTCATGATTCATGATTCATGATTCGATTCATGATTCATGATTCAATTCATGATTCATGATTCGATTCATGATTTATGATTCGATTCATGATTCCTGATTCGATTCATGATTCAATTCATGATTCATGATTCATAATTTAATTCATGATTCATGATTTGATTCATGATTCGATTCATGATTCATGATTCCTGATTTGATGCATGATTCAATTCATGATTCATGATTCATAATTTAATTCATGATTCATGATTTGATTCATGATTCGATTCTATGGGGAGACGTATGTGGGGTTAGACGTGTGTGATTTCTACACGAAGTGGGATTTTTCTCACAAAGTGGACGAAAATGCACAGTTAGACAACACAGCAACTAATCCTCATCTTTCTTTTCTCTTTTCATCTTCAGGTATGTTCATCCATGCTGCTACTACTGCTCTGATCATTATTCTGTGAATTTCATCCCTGCAATCTGTGTTTAAGTATGTTCATCCATGCTGCTACTACTGCTCTGATCATTATTCTGTGAATTTCATCCCTGCAATCTGTGTTTAAGTATGTTCATCCATGCTGCTACTACTGCTCTGATCATTATTCTGTGAATTTCATCCCTGCAATCTGTGTTTAAGTATGTTCATCCATGCTGCTACTACTGCTCTGATCATTATTCTGTGAATTTCATCCCTGCAATCTGTGTTTAAGTATGTTCATCATGCTGCTACTACTGCTCTGATCATTATTCTGTGAATTTTCATCCCTGCAATCTGTGTTTAAGTATGTTCATCCATGCTGCTACTACTGCTCTGATCATTATTCTGTGAATTTCATCCCTGCAATCTGTGTTTAAGTATGTTCATCCATGCTGCTACTACTGCTCTGATCATTATTCTGTGAATTTCATCCCTGCAATCTGTGTTTAAGTATGTTCATCCATGCTGCTACTACTGCTCTGATCATTATTCTGTGAATTTCATCCCTGCAATCTGTGTTTAAAGTATGTTCATCCATGCTGCTACTACTGCTCTGATCATTATTCTGTGAATTTCATCCCTGCAATCTGTGTTTAAGTATGTTCATCCATGCTGCTACTACTGCTCTGATCATTATTCTGTGAATTTCATCCCTGCAATCTGTGTTTAAGTATGTTCATCCATGCTGCTACTACTGCTCTGATCATTATTCTGTGAATTTCATCCCTGCAATCTGTGTTTAAGTATGTTCATCCATGCTGCTACTACTGCTCTGATCATTATTCTGTGAATTTCATCCCTGCAATCTGTGTTTAAGTATGTTCATCCATGCTGCTACTACTGCTCTGATCATTATTCTGTGAATTTCATCCCTGCAATCTGTGTTTAAGTATGTTCATCCATGCTGCTACTACTGCTCTGATCATATTCTGTGAATTTCATCCCTGCAATCTGTGTTTAAGTATGTTCATCCATGCTGCTACTACTGCTCTGATCATTATTCTGTGAATTCATCCCTGCAATCTGTGTTTAAGTATGTTCATCCATGCTGCTACTACTGCTCTGATCATTATTCTGTGAATTTCATCCCTGCAATCTGTGTTTAAGTATGTTCATCCATGCTGCTACTACTGCTCTGATCATTATTCTGTGAATTTCATCCCTGCAATCTGTGTTTAAGTATGTTCATCCATGCTGCTACTACTGCTCTGATCATTATTCTGTGAATTTCATCCCTGCAATCTGTGTTTAAGTATGTTCATCATGCTGCTACTACTGCTCTGATCATTATTCTGTGATTTCATCCCTGCAATCTGTGTTTAAGTATGTTCATCCATGCTGCTACTACTGCTCTGATCATTATTCTGTGAATTCATCCCTGCAATCTGTGTTTAAGTATGTTCATCCATGCTGCTACTACTGCTCTGATCATTATTCTGTAGAATTTCATCCCTGCAATCTGTGTTTAAGTATGTTCATCCATGCTGCAACTACTGCTCTGATCATTATTCTGTGAATTTCATCCCTGCAATCTGTGTTTAAGTATGTTCATCCATGCTGCTACTACTGCTCTGATCATTATTCTGTGAATTTCATCCTGCAATCTGTGTTTAAGTATGTTATAGGAAACTGTTATCTGTTTAAACTTAGGTTGGCACAGTCTTTTATTGCTGCCTAATTTATGATAGGTATCTGGCCTCTATCCTTTCCCACAAATGTTTTCTTTTCCTTTGATTAGCTGACCAATTAGCACATCTGTAGTGTATCCTAAATTAGACTGACTACATCTTAGCTTCATCTATGGGGAGACGTATGTGGGGTTAGACGTGTGTGATTTCTACACTAAGTGGGATTTTCTCACAAAGTGGACGAAAATGCACAGTTAGACAACACAGCTGGACAACATTGGACTACATTGGACTTGCTTTTACTCCCAGCAATAAGCAACATCTGCCACAGCCTATTTCTGCACTACTTGTCTATTTATATGGAATACTGCTAAGAGGTAATTCTTAAAATACCCTTGCTTTTTGCTTTTACCCCTTTTATCACAATGTTCACAAATTGCTTTTCTTAGTCTCATTTCATGGCATGATCTTTAGGACTGTGTCATCTTTCACCCCTCCACCAACACACAAATTTGTTCATATTGCACCTGCATTACCTCCACTCACCTCTATTTAACACCCATGAACTGTTGTCCTATTATTATCTCTAACAAGTACAGCCTCCACCTGTCGCCAGAAAATAAAAGGCACACATCTTACAATCCCCTTGCCTATCTTTCGCTCACTCTGCTTCTATTAGCTGGTGATATATCACCTAATCCAGGTCCCCCACACTCCTCACACACACATACATCAGAACACTACCGTTCTATAGCAAACCTCAAACACATCACCTGTCTCCCCTCTCTTCCCAAGTCCTTTAAATGTGCCCTTTGGAATGCACGCTCTGTTTGTAACAAACTTACCTCCATTCATGATCTCTTCTCTCAAAAAACCTCAACCTTCTGGCAATAACAGAAACATGGCTCATGCAATCAGACACTGCCTCACCTGCAGCACTTTCACATGGTGGCCTCCATCTCACCCACACCTCCAGACCTGAAGGCAGACAAGGAGGTGGGGTTGGACTACTTCTCTCCCCACAGTGCACATACACAGTTCTACCAAATGTCCATCACTCACGTTCACATCTTTGAAGTACATGCTATTCGCATTTTTAATCCATTCTCCCTACGTGTTGCGGTGATCTATCGTCCCCCTGGAGCACACCAACAATTTATTGAGGATTCTCTGCATGGCTTCCTCACTTCTTATCTTCAGACATCCCCACCATCATCATGGGTGACTTCAACATCCCCATTGATAACCCACCTTCCAAAGCTGCTTCCAAACTACTCTCTCTAACATCCTCACTTGACCTCTCCCAGTGGATTGAATCATCTACTCATAAGGATGGCCACTGCCTTGATCTTGTTTTCTCTAGACTATGCTCAGTTTCTAATTTTATTAATACACCCTTCCCCCTCTCGGATCATCACCTTATCAGCTACACTCTCACCCCCACTGCTCTAACCTCTCTACTGTCTGACTCACCAAGCCTCCTCATACTCGTATGAAATCTTAATTCTATTAATCTTCAACAATTTTCCACCTCTCTCCAATACCTTCTCTCCCCTATCTCTACATTCTCATCCCCTGAGATGGCAGTACCTCATTTTCACCTAACCTTAGCAACGGCCCTTGATCAAGTGGCTCCAGCGACACTTCATACTACACGTCGACTTCCGATGTCAACCGTGGCACACCAAAGCAACACGAAATCTTCAAAAACTGTCCAGTAAAGCAGAACGTCACTGGCGTAAATCTCGAAGCTCTAATGACTTCTTCACATATACTTCTGTCTACCACTCCTATCGAAATGCTCTGGACACTTGCAAAACAAACATACTTTTCAATCTCTTATCTATGCTCAGGCTTCTAACCCCAAACCGCTTTTCAATACATTTAATCATCTTCTCAATCCTCCCACCCCGAACCCTCCATCTACTATCAGTGCTCAGGATCTTGCTTCCTACTTCAAGGACAAGATTGACAAGATCAGACTAGAAATGGTATCCTCTTCCTCAACAAGCCATCAGCTCATTTCCTTCCACTACCCTCTGACACCCTTTCTTCATTTGACCCCACAAATGAAGAGGAAATTTCTACGCTCTTCTTATCTTCCTACTCTACCTCCTGTCCTCTTGATCCTATTCCCTCGCAAATTGGTAGATCCCTGTCTTCTGTGCTCATTTCACCTCTAACTCAAAATCTGTAATCTCTCACTCTCTACTGGCATCTTTCCATCACTATACAAGCATGCAGTGATTACTCCTATTCTAAAAAAACAAAACTCGACCCAAACTCTCTCTCAAATTACCGTCCCATCTCTCAGCTCCCTTGCCCTCCAAGCTTCTAGAGAGACTTGCCTACACTCGCCTCACACGCTTTCTTTCGCAAACAACCTGTTGGGATCCTCTTCAGTCTGGCTTTCGTTCTCAACACTCCACAGAGACTGCGCTGACCAAGGTTGTTAATGATCTGATCACTGCTAAGACTGAACGCCATTACTCTCTCCTAATTCTCCTTGATCTCTCGGCTGCATTTGACACCGTTGACCACTCTCTTCTCATACAAACGCTGCAATCCCTAGGTCTTCAAGACACAGTTCTATCCTGGTTCTCATCTTACCTCTCTAATCGCTCTTTCACTGTTAATTTCTCTGGAGCCACCTCTGCTCCGCTTCCCCTATCAGTTGGAGTACCACAAGGCTCGGTGCTAGGTCCTCTGCTGTTCTCTATCTATACCGCTTCTCTTGGAAATCTAATAGTTCCTTTGGCTTTCAGTATCATCTCTATGCGGATGATACCCAAATCTATCTATCCTCTCCTGATATCTCGACATCTGTGTTGTCCCGTGTAACTGACTGTCTTTCTGCCATTTCATCTTGGATGGCCTCTCGTCAACTCAAACTTAATCTTTCTAAAACAGAGTTAATAATATTCCCACCCGCCAACAAGAGCATACCTGACATTTCTATCTCTGTTGATAACATGACCATAAATCCCACCCCACAAGCTCGCTGCCTAGGTGTAATCCTTGATTCACGCCTATCCTTTGTTCCCCACATTGACTCTATATCTAAATCATGTACATACATCTAAAGAACATTTCCAGAATCCGCACATATCTCACGCAAGACACTGCTAAACCTTAATTCATGCACTAATCATCTCCCGCATTGACTATTGCAATTCCCTCCTTACTGGTCTCCCAAAACAGACTCAAACCCCTAAAATCTATTTTGCATGCTTCGGCAAGACTGATTTTCCTTGCAAATAGCTATTCCTCTGTTGAATCACTCTGTATGTCTCTACACTGGCTGCCTGTCTTCTACCGAATCCAATATAAAATACTTTTACTAACCTACAAGGCCATCAACAAAGCTGCACCAACATACATCTCCTCTCTTGTCTCAAAATATCTCCCAACTCGGCAACTCCGTTCTGCAAAAGATCTGCGTCTCTCATCCACCCTCATTACATCCTCCCATTCCCGGTTACAGGACTTTTTTCGGGCTGCACCCACTCTATGGAACTCTCTCCCTCGCACAATAAGACTCTCCTCTGTTCTACAAACTTTCAAGCGTTCTCTGAAAACCTACCTATTCAGACAAGCTTATAATATTCCTCAACCACCATCTTAACCTCACTACCTTAGCCTGTACACAATTTCACACAAGACAACTACCCCCGGAATAACATTGTTGTGTGACAGGATCATTTAGCTTATGAGTCACCCTACCTTTGCAGTCTGGCTGGGCCAAGATGCAAAATGTATACTTAACCTCATGTGTCAATCTCCATTGTCCCATAGATTGTAAGCTTGCGAGCAGGGCCTTCTCACCTCTTTGTCTGTTTTACCCAGTTTGTTTATTAGTTTATTACGTTTGTCCCCATTGTAAAGCGCTACGGAATATGTGGCGCTATATAAATAAATGATGATGATGATGATGA
>NW_027447433.1:0-93636 GCF_038048845.1 Mixophyes fleayi | reverse complement strand
TTTAGAGGTGAGCTCAGGGTGGGCGGGGTCTAGATGTTGCCATGGAGGAGAGAGAGAGAGATCGCATGTGTGTTCCACTAACAGGTAATTCGGCATTTGGAATTACAGAGGGGGTATTCTGTGTGTGTGAGACATTACAGAAGGGGTATTCTGTGTGTGTGTGTGTGTGTGAGACATTACAGAAGGGGTATTCTGTGTGTGTGTGTGAGACATTACAGAGGGGGTATTCTGTGTGTGTGAGACATTACAGAGGGGTATTCTGTGTGTGTGAGACATTACAGAAGGGTATTCTGTGTGTGTGAGACATTACAGAGGGGTATTCTGTGTGTGTGAGACATTAGAGAGGGGGTATTCTGTGTTTGTGAGACATTACACAGGCAGAGTCTCTGTTATGTAACAGCCGCTTCTATAGGTTAGAGGTGAGCTCAGGGTGGGCGGGGTCTAGATGTTGCCATGGAGGAGAGAGAGAGATCGCATGTGTGTTCCACTAACAGGTAATTCGGCATTTGGAATTACAGAGGGGGTATTCTGTGTGTGTGAGACATTACAGAGGGGTATTCTGTGTGTGTGAGACATTACAGAGGGGTATTCTGTGTGTGTGAGACATTACAGAAGGGTATTCTGTGTGTGTGAGACATTACAGAGGGGTATTCTGTGTGTGTGAGACATTACAGAGGGGTATTCTGTGTGTGTGAGACATTACAGAGGGGTATTCTGTGTGTGTGAGACATTACAGAGGGGTATTCTGTGTGTGTGTGTGAGACATTACAGAAGGTGTATTCTGTGTGTGTGAGACATTAGAGAGGGGGTATTCTGTGTTTGTGAGACATTAGAGAGGGGGTATTCTGTGTTTGTGAGACATTACACAGGCAGAGTCTCTGTTATGTAACAGCCGCCTCTATAGGTTAGAGGTGAGCTCAGGGTGGGCGGGGTCTAGATGTTGCCATGGAGGAGAGAGAGAGAGATCGCATGTGTGTTCCACTAACAGGTAATTCGGCATTTGGAATTACAGAGGGGGTATTCTGTGTGTGTGAGACATTACAGAAGGGGTATTCTGTGTGTGTGTGTGTGAGACATTACAGAAGGGGTATTCTGTGTGTGTGTGTGTGAGACATTACAGAAGGGGTATTCTGTGTGTGTGTGTGAGACATTACAGAGGGGGTATTCTGTGTGTGTGAGACATTACAGAGGGGTATTCTGTGTGTGTGTGTGAGACATTACAGAGGGGTATTCTGTGTGTGTGAGACATTACAGAAGGGGTATTGTGTGTGTGTGTGTGTGTGTGTGAGACATTACAGAGGGGTATTATGTGTGTGTGAGACATTACAGAGGGGTATTATGTGTGTGTGAGACATTACAGAGGGGTATTCTGTGTGTGTGAGACATTACAGAGGGGTTATTCTTTGTGTGTGAGACATTACAGAAGGGGTATTCTGTGTGTGTGAGACATTACAGAGGGGTATTCTGTGTGTGTGAGACATTACAGAGGGGATATTCTTTGTGTGTGAGACATTACAGAAGGGTATTCTGTGTGTGAGAGACATTACAGAGGGGGTATTCTCTGTGTGTGTAAGACATTATAGAGGGGGTATTCTTTGTGTGTGAGACATTACAGAAGGGTATTCTGTGTGTGTTAGACATTACAGAGGGGGTATTCTGTGTGTGTGTGAGACATTATAGAGGGGGTATTCTGTGTTTGTGAGACATTACACAGGCAGAGTCTCTGTTATGTAACAGCCGCCTCTATAGGTTAGAGGTGAGCTCAGGGTGGGCGGGGTCTAGATGTTGCCATGGAGGAGAGAGAGGGAGATCGCATGTGTGTTCCACTAACAGGAAATTCGGCATTTAGAATTACAGAGGGGGTATTCTGTGTGTGTGAGACATTACAGAGGGGTATTCTGTGTGTGTGAGACATTACAGAAGGGGTATTCTGTGTGTGTGAGACATTACAGAGGGTGTATTCTGTGTGTGTGAGACATTACAGAGGGGTATTTCTGTGTGTGTGAGACATTACAGAGGGGTATTCTGTGTGTGTGAGACATTACAGAGGGGTATTCTGTGTGTGTGAGACATTACAGAGGGGTATTCTGTGTGTGTGAGACATTACAGAGGGGTATTCTGTGTGTGTGAGACATTACAGAGGGGTATTCTGTGTGTGTGAGACATTACAGAGGGGTATTCTTTGTGTGTGAGACATTACAGAAGGGGTATTATGTCTGTGTCAGACATTTAACATGGGTATTCTGTGTGTGTGAGACATTACAGAGGGGGTATTCTGTGTGTGTGAGACATTACAGAGGGGGTATTCTGTGTGTGTGAGACATTACAGAGGGGTATTGTGTGTGTGTGTGTGTGTGTGTGTGTGTGTGTGTGACATTACAGAGGGGTATTATGTGTGTGTGTGAGACATTACAGAGGGGTATTCTGTGTGTGTGAGACATTACAGAAGGGTATTCTGTGTGTGAGAGACATTACAGAGGGGGTATTCTGTGTGTGTGAGACATTATAGAGGGGGTATTCTTTGTGTGTGAGACATTATAGAGGGGGTATTCTTTGTGTGTGAGACATTACAGAAGGGTATTCTGTGTGTGTGAGACATTACAGAGGGGGTATTCTGTGTGTGTGAGACATTAAAGAGGGGGTATTCTGTGTGTGTGAGACATTACAGAGGGGTATTGTGTGTGTGTGACATTACAGAGGGGTATTCTGTGTGTGTGTGACATTACAGAGGGGTATTCTGTGTGTGTGAGACATTACAGAGGGGGTATTCTGTGTGTGTGAGACATTACAGAGGAGGTATTCGGTGCGTGTGAGACATTACAGAGGGGTATTCTGTGCGTGTGAGACATTACAGAAGGGGTATTATGTGTGTGTGAGACATTACAGAGGGGTATTCTGTGTGTGTGTGTGTGAGACATTACAGAAGGTGTATTCTGTGTGTGTGAGACATTAGAGAGGGGGTATTCTGTGTTTGTGAGACATTACACAGGCAGAGTCTCTGTTATGTAACAGCCGCCTCTATAGGTTAGAGGTGAGCTCAGGGTAGGCGGGGTCTAGATGTTGCCATGGAGGAGAGAGAGAGATCGCATGTGTGTTCCACTAACAGGTAATTCGGCATTTGGAATTACAGAGGGGGTATTCTGTGTGTGTGAGACATTACAGAGGGGTATTCTGTGTGTGTGAGACATTACAGAGGGGTATTCTGTGTGTGTGAGACATTACAGAGGGGTATTCTGTGTGTGTGAGACATTACAGAGGGGTATTCTGTGTGTGTGAGACATTACAGAAGGGTATTCTGTGTGTGTGTGTGAGACATTACAGAGGGGTATTCTGTGTGTGTGTGTGAGACATTACAGAGGGGTATTCTGTGTGTGTGAGACATTACAGAGGGGGTATTCTGTGTGTGTGAGACATTACAGAAGGGGTATTCTGTGTGTGTGTGTGTGTGTGTGAGACATTACAGAGGGGGTATTCTGTGTGTGTGTGACATTACAGAGGGGTATTCTGTGTGTGTGTGAGACATTACAGAAGGGGTATTCTGTGTGTGTGAGACATTACAGAAGGCGTATTGTGTGTGTGTGTGTGAGACATTACAGAGGGGTATTATGTGTGTGTGTGAGACATTACAGAGGGGTATTATGTGTGTGTGAGACATTACAGAGGGGTATTCTGTGTGTGTGAGACATTACAGAGGGGGTATTCTTTGTGTGTGAGACATTACAGAAGGGGTATTCTGTGTGTGTGAGACATTACAGAGGGGTATTCTGTGTGTGTGAGACATTATAGAGGGGGTATTCTTTGTGTGTGAGACATTACAGAAGGGTATTCTGTGTGTGTGAGACATTACAGAGGGGGTATTCTGTGTGTGTGAGACATTACAGAGGGGGTATTCTGTGTGTGTGAGACATTATAGAGGGGGTATTCTGTGTGTGTGAGACATTACAGAGGGGTATTGTGTGTGTGTGTGTGTGTGTGTGTGTGTGTGTGAGACATTACAGAGGGGTATTATGTGTGTGTGTGAGACATTACAGAGGGGTATTCTGTGTGTGTGAGACATTACAGAGGGGGTATTCTGTGTGTGAGAGACATTACAGAGGGGGTATTCTGTGTGTGTGAGACATTATAGAGGGGGTATTCTTTGTGTGTGAGACATTACAGAAGGGTATTCTGTGTGTGTGAGACATTACAGAGGGGGTATTCTGTGTGTGTGAGACATTAAAGAGGGTGTATTCTGTGTGTGTGAGACATTACAGAGGGGGTATTCTGTGTGTGTGAGACATTAAAGAGGGGGTATTCTGTGTGTGTGAGACATTACAGAGGGGTATTCTGTGTGTGTGAGACATTACAGAGGGGTATTCTGTGTGTGTGTGTGAGACATTACAGAAGGTGTATTCTGTGTGTGTGAGACATTAGAGAGGGGGTATTCTGTGTTTGTGAGACATTACACAGGCAGAGTCTCTGTTATGTAACAGCCGCCTCTATAGGTTAGAGGTGAGCTCAGGGTGGGCGGGGTCTAGATGTTGCCATGGAGGAGAGAGAGAGAGATCGCATGTGTGTTCCACTAACAGGTAATTCGGCATTTGGAATTACAGAGGGGGTATTCTGTGTGTGTGAGACATTACAGAAGGGGTATTCTGTGTGTGTGTGTGTGTGTGAGACATTACAGAAGGGGTATTCTGTGTGTGTGTGTGAGACATTACAGAGGGGGTATTCTGTGTGTGTGAGACATTACAGAGGGGTATTCTGTGTGTGTGAGACATTACAGAAGGGTATTCTGTGTGTGTGAGACATTACAGAGGGGTATTCTGTGTGTGTGAGACATTAGAGAGGGGGTATTCTGTGTTTGTGAGACATTACACAGGCAGAGTCTCTGTTATGTAACAGCCGCTTCTATAGGTTAGAGGTGAGCTCAGGGTGGGCGGGGTCTAGATGTTGCCATGGAGGAGAGAGAGAGATCGCATGTGTGTTCCACTAACAGGTAATTCGGCATTTGGAATTACAGAGGGGGTATTCTGTGTGTGTGAGACATTACAGAGGGGTATTCTGTGTGTGTGAGACATTACAGAGGGGTATTCTGTGTGTGTGAGACATTACAGAAGGGTATTCTGTGTGTGTGAGACATTACAGAGGGGTATTCTGTGTGTGTGAGACATTACAGAGGGGTATTCTGTGTGTGTGAGACATTACAGAGGGGTATTCTGTGTGTGTGAGACATTACAGAGGGGTATTCTGTGTGTGTGTGTGAGACATTACAGAAGGTGTATTCTGTGTGTGTGAGACATTAGAGAGGGGGTATTCTGTGTTTGTGAGACATTAGAGAGGGGGTATTCTGTGTTTGTGAGACATTACACAGGCAGAGTCTCTGTTATGTAACAGCCGCCTCTATAGGTTAGAGGTGAGCTCAGGGTGGGCGGGGTCTAGATGTTGCCATGGAGGAGAGAGAGAGAGATCGCATGTGTGTTCCACTAACAGGTAATTCGGCATTTGGAATTACAGAGGGGGTATTCTGTGTGTGTGAGACATTACAGAAGGGGTATTCTGTGTGTGTGTGTGTGAGACATTACAGAAGGGGTATTCTGTGTGTGTGTGTGTGAGACATTACAGAAGGGGTATTCTGTGTGTGTGTGTGAGACATTACAGAGGGGGTATTCTGTGTGTGTGAGACATTACAGAGGGGTATTCTGTGTGTGTGTGTGAGACATTACAGAGGGGTATTCTGTGTGTGTGAGACATTACAGAAGGGGTATTGTGTGTGTGTGTGTGTGAG
Organism: Mixophyes fleayi; assembly: GCF_038048845.1. Lineage (NCBI taxonomy): Eukaryota > Metazoa > Chordata > Amphibia > Anura > Limnodynastidae > Mixophyes > Mixophyes fleayi. Next base: position 87,869 of record NW_027447433.1, on the reverse strand, counting down.
ACATTACAGAGGGGTATTATGTGTGTGTGAGACATTACAGAGGGGTATTATGTGTGTGTGAGACATTACAGAGGGGTATTCTGTGTGTGTGAGACATTACAGAGGGGTTATTCTTTGTGTGTGAGACATTACAGAAGGGGTATTCTGTGTGTGTGAGACATTACAGAGGGGTATTCTGTGTGTGTGAGACATTACAGAGGGGATATTCTTTGTGTGTGAGACATTACAGAAGGGTATTCTGTGTGTGAGAGACATTACAGAGGGGGTATTCTGTGTGTGTAAGACATTATAGAGGGGGTATTCTTTGTGTGTGAGACATTACAGAAGGGTATTCTGTGTGTGTTAGACATTACAGAGGGGGTATTCTGTGTGTGTGTGAGACATTATAGAGGGGGTATTCTGTGTTTGTGAGACATTACACAGGCAGAGTCTCTGTTATGTAACAGCCGCCTCTATAGGTTAGAGGTGAGCTCAGGGTGGGCGGGGTCTAGATGTTGCCATGGAGGAGAGAGAGGGAGATCGCATGTGTGTTCCACTAACAGGAAATTCGGCATTTAGAATTACAGAGGGGGTATTCTGTGTGTGTGAGACATTACAGAGGGGTATTCTGTGTGTGTGAGACATTACAGAAGGGGTATTCTGTGTGTGTGAGACATTACAGAGGGTGTATTCTGTGTGTGTGAGACATTACAGAGGGGTATTCTGTGTGTGTGAGACATTACAGAGGGGTATTCTGTGTGTGTGAGACATTACAGAGGGGTATTCTGTGTGTGTGAGACATTACAGAGGGGTATTCTGTGTGTGTGAGACATTACAGAGGGGTATTCTGTGTGTGTGAGACATTACAGAGGGGTATTCTTTGTGTGTGAGACATTACAGAAGGGGTATTATGTCTGTGTCAGACATTTAACATGGGTATTCTGTGTGTGTGAGACATTACAGAGGGGGTATTCTGTGTGTGTGAGACATTACAGAGGGGGTATTCTGTGTGTGTGAGACATTACAGAGGGGTATTGTGTGTGTGTGTGTGTGTGTGTGTGTGTGTGACATTACAGAGGGGTATTATGTGTGTGTGTGAGACATTACAGAGGGGTATTCTGTGTGTGTGAGACATTACAGAAGGGTATTCTGTGTGTGAGAGACATTACAGAGGGGGTATTCTGTGTGTGTGAGACATTATAGAGGGGGTATTCTTTGTGTGTGAGACATTATAGAGGGGGTATTCTTTGTGTGTGAGACATTACAGAAGGGTATTCTGTGTGTGTGAGACATTACAGAGGGGGTATTCTGTGTGTGTGAGACATTAAAGAGGGGGTATTCTGTGTGTGTGAGACATTACAGAGGGGTATTGTGTGTGTGTGACATTACAGAGGGGTATTCTGTGTGTGTGTGACATTACAGAGGGGTATTCTGTGTGTGTGAGACATTACAGAGGGGGTATTCTGTGTGTGTGAGACATTACAGAGGAGGTATTCGGTGCGTGTGAGACATTACAGAGGGGTATTCTGTGCGTGTGAGACATTACAGAAGGGGTATTATGTGTGTGTGAGACATTACAGAGGGGTATTCTGTGTGTGTGTGTGTGAGACATTACAGAAGGTGTATTCTGTGTGTGTGAGACATTAGAGAGGGGGTATTCTGTGTTTGTGAGACATTACACAGGCAGAGTCTCTGTTATGTAACAGCCGCCTCTATAGGTTAGAGGTGAGCTCAGGGTAGGCGGGGTCTAGATGTTGCCATGGAGGAGAGAGAGAGATCGCATGTGTGTTCCACTAACAGGTAATTCGGCATTTGGAATTACAGAGGGGGTATTCTGTGTGTGTGAGACATTACAGAGGGGTATTCTGTGTGTGTGAGACATTACAGAGGGGTATTCTGTGTGTGTGAGACATTACAGAGGGGTATTCTGTGTGTGTGAGACATTACAGAGGGGTATTCTGTGTGTGTGAGACATTACAGAAGGGTATTCTGTGTGTGTGAGACATTACAGAGGGGTATTCTGTGTTTGTGAGACATTACAGAGGGGTATTCTGTGTGTGTGAGACATTACAGAGGGGTATTCTGTGTGTGTGAGACATTACAGAGGGGTATTCTGTGTGTGTGTGTGAGACATTACAGAAGGTGTATTCTGTGTGTGTGAGACATTAGAGAGGGGGTATTCTGTGTTTGTGAGACATTACACAGGCAGAGTCTCTGTTATGTAACAGCCGCCTCTATAGGTTAGAGGTGAGCTCAGGGTGGGCGGGGTCTAGATGTTGCCATGGAGGAGAGAGAGAGATCGCATGTGTGTTCCACTAACAGGTAATTCGGCATTTGGAATTACAGAGGGGGTATTCTGTGTGTGTGAGACATTACAGAGGGGTATTCTGTGTGTGTGAGACATTACAGAGGGGTATTCTGTGTGTGTGAGACATTACAGAAGGGTATTCTGTGTGTGTGAGACATTACAGAGGGGTATTCTGTGTGTGTGAGACATTACAGAGGGGTATTCTGTGTGTGTGAGACATTACAGAGGGGTATTCTGTGTGTGTGAGACATTACAGAGGGGTATTCTGTGTGTGTGTGTGTGTGTGAGACATTACAGAAGGTGTATTCTGTGTGTGTGAGACATTACAGAGGGGGTATTCTGTGTATGTGAGACATTACAGAAGGGTATTCTGTGTGTGTGAGACATTACAGAGGGGTATTCTGTGTGTGTGAGACATTACAGAGGGGTATTCTGTGTGTGTGTGAGACATTACAGAGGGGTATTCTGTGTGTGTGTGTGAGACATTACAGAGGGGTATTCTGTGTGTGTGAGACATTACAGAGGGGGTATTCTGTGTGTGTGAGACATTACAGAAGGGGTATTCTGTGTGTGTGTGTGTGTGTGTGTGAGACATTACAGAGGGGGTATTCTGTGTGTGTGTGACATTACAGAGGGGTATTCTGTGTGTGTGTGAGACATTACAGAAGGGGTATTCTGTGTGTGTGAGACATTACAGAAGGCGTATTGTGTGTGTGTGTGTGTGAGACATTACAGAGGGGTATTATGTGTGTGTGTGAGACATTACAGAGGGGTATTATGTGTGTGTGAGACATTACAGAGGGGTATTCTGTGTGTGTGAGACATTACAGAGGGGGTATTCTTTGTGTGTGAGACATTACAGAAGGGGTATTCTGTGTGTGTGAGACATTACAGAGGGGTATTCTGTGTGTGTGAGACATTATAGAGGGGGTATTCTTTGTGTGTGAGACATTACAGAAGGGTATTCTGTGTGTGTGAGACATTACAGAGGGGGTATTCTGTGTGTGTGAGAACATTACAGAGGGGGTATTCTGTGTGTGTGAGACATTATAGAGGGGGTATTCTGTGTGTGTGAGACATTACAGAGGGGTATTGTGTGTGTGTGTGTGTGTGTGTGTGTGTGTGTGTGTGTGACATTACAGAAGGGTATTCTGTGTGTGTGTGAGACATTACAGAGGGGGTATTCTGTGTGTGAGACATTACAGAGGGGGTATTCTGTGTGTGAGACATTACAGAGGGGGTATTCTGTGTGTGTTAGACATTACAGAAGGTGTATTCTGTGTGTGTGAGACATTACAGAGGGGGTATTCTGTGTTTGTGAGACATTACACAGGCAGAGTCTCTGTTATGTAACAGCCGCCTCTATAGGTTAGAGGTGAGCTCAGGGTGGGCGGGGTCTAGATGTTGCCATGGAGGAGAGAGAGAGATCGCATGTGTGTTCCACTAACAGGTAATTCGGCATTTGGAATTACAGAGGGGGTATTCTGTGTGTGTGAGACATTACAGAGGGGTATTCTGTGTGTGTGAGACATTACAGAGGGGTATTCTGTGTGTGTGAGACATTACAGAAGGGTATTCTGTGTGTGTGAGACATTACAGAGGGGTATTCTGTGTGTGTGAGACATTACAGAGGGGTATTCTGTGTGTGTGAGACATTACAGAGGGGTATTCTGTGTGTGTGAGACATTACAGAGGGGTATTCTGTGTGTGTGTGTGAGACATTACAGAAGGTGTATTCTGTGTGTGTGAGACATTAGAGAGGGGTATTGTGTGTGTGTGACATTACAGAGGGGTATTCTGTGTGTGTGTGACATTACAGAGGGGTATTCTGTGTGTGTGAGACATTACAGAGGGGGTATTCTGTGTGTGTGAGACATTACAGAGGAGGTATTCGGTGCGTGTGAGACATTACAGAGGGGTATTCTGTGCGTGTGAGACATTACAGAAGGGGTATTATGTGTGTGTGAGACATTACAGAGGGGTATTCTGTGTGTGTGTGTGTGAGACATTACAGAAGGTGTATTCTGTGTGTGTGAGACATTAGAGAGGGGGTATTCTGTGTTTGTGAGACATTACACAGGCAGAGTCTCTGTTATGTAACAGCCGCCTCTATAGGTTAGAGGTGAGCTCAGGGTAGGCGGGGTCTAGATGTTGCCATGGAGGAGAGAGAGAGATCGCATGTGTGTTCCACTAACAGGTAATTCGGCATTTGGAATTACAGAGGGGGTATTCTGTGTGTGTGAGACATTACAGAGGGGTATTCTGTGTGTGTGAGACATTACAGAGGGGTATTCTGTGTGTGTGAGACATTACAGAGGGGTATTCTGTGTGTGTGAGACATTACAGAGGGGTATTCTGTGTGTGTGAGACATTACAGAAGGGTATTCTGTGTGTGTGAGACATTACAGAGGGGTATTCTGTGTTTGTGAGACATTACAGAGGGGTATTCTGTGTGTGTGAGACATTACAGAGGGGTATTCTGTGTGTGTGAGACATTACAGAGGGGTATTCTGTGTGTGTGTGTGAGACATTACAGAAGGTGTATTCTGTGTGTGTGAGACATTAGAGAGGGGGTATTCTGTGTTTGTGAGACATTACACAGGCAGAGTCTCTGTTATGTAACAGCCGCCTCTATAGGTTAGAGGTGAGCTCAGGGTGGGCGGGGTCTAGATGTTGCCATGGAGGAGAGAGAGAGATCGCATGTGTGTTCCACTAACAGGTAATTCGGCATTTGGAATTACAGAGGGGGTATTCTGTGTGTGTGAGACATTACAGAGGGGTATTCTGTGTGTGTGAGACATTACAGAGGGGTATTCTGTGTGTGTGAGACATTACAGAAGGGTATTCTGTGTGTGTGAGACATTACAGAGGGGTATTCTGTGTGTGTGAGACATTACAGAGGGGTATTCTGTGTGTGTGAGACATTACAGAGGGGTATTCTGTGTGTGTGAGACATTACAGAGGGGTATTCTGTGTGTGTGTGTGTGTGTGAGACATTACAGAAGGTGTATTCTGTGTGTGTGAGACATTACAGAGGGGGTATTCTGTGTATGTGAGACATTACAGAAGGGTATTCTGTGTGTGTGAGACATTACAGAGGGGTATTCTGTGTGTGTGAGACATTACAGAGGGGTATTCTGTGTGTGTGTGAGACATTACAGAGGGGTATTCTGTGTGTGTGTGTGAGACATTACAGAGTCGTATTCTGTGTGTGTGAGACATTACAGAGGGGGTATTCTGTGTGTGTGAGACATTACAGAAGGGGTATTCTGTGTGTGTGTGTGTGTGTGTGTGTGAGACATTACAGAGGGGGTATTCTGTGTGTGTGTGACATTACAGAGGGGTATTCTGTGTGTGTGTGAGACATTACAGAAGGGGTATTCTGTGTGTGTGAGACATTACAGAAGGCGTATTGTGTGTGTGTGTGTGAGACATTACAGAAGGCGTATTGTGTGTGTGTGTGTGAGACATTACAGAGGGGTATTATGTGTGTGTGTGAGACATTACAGAGGGGTATTATGTGTGTGTGAGACATTACAGAGGGGTATTCTGTGTGTGTGAGACATTACAGAGGGGGTATTCTTTGTGTGTGAGACATTACAGAAGGGGTATTCTGTGTGTGTGAGACATTACAGAGGGGTATTCTGTGTGTGTGAGACATTATAGAGGGGGTATTCTTTGTGTGTGAGACATTACAGAAGGGTATTCTGTGTGTGTGAGACATTACAGAGGGGGTATTCTGTGTGTGTGAGACATTACAGAGGGGGTATTCTGTGTGTGTGAGACATTATAGAGGGGGTATTCTGTGTGTGTGAGACATTACAGAGGGGTATTGTGTGTGTGTGTGTGTGTGTGTGTGTGTGTGACATTACAGAAGGGTATTCTGTGTGTGTGTGAGACATTACAGAGGGGGTATTCTGTGTGTGAGACATTACAGAGGGGGTATTCTGTGTGTGAGACATTACAGAGGGGGTATTCTGTGTGTGTTAGACATTACAGAAGGTGTATTCTGTGTGTGTGAGACATTACAGAGGGGGTATTCTGTGTTTGTGAGACATTACACAGGCAGAGTCTCTGTTATGTAACAGCCGCCTCTATAGGTTAGAGGTGAGCTCAGGGTGGGCGGGGTCTAGATGTTGCCATGGAGGAGAGAGAGAGATCGCATGTGTGTTCCACTAACAGGTAATTCGGCATTTGGAATTACAGAGGGGGTATTCTGTGTGTGTGAGACATTACAGAGGGGTATTCTGTGTGTGTGAGACATTACAGAAGGGTATTCTGTGTGTGTGAGACATTACAGAGGGGTATTCTGTGTGTGTGAGACATTACAGAGGGGTATTCTGTGTGTGTGAGACATTACAGAGGGGTATTCTGTGTGTGTGAGACATTACAGAGGGGTATTCTGTGTGTGTGTGTGAGACATTACAGAAGGTGTATTCTGTGTGTGTGAGACATTAGAGAGGGGGTATTCTGTGTTTGTGAGACATTACACAGGCAGAGTCTCTGTTATGTAACAGCCGCCTCTATAGGTTAGAGGTGAGCTCAGGGTGGGCGGGGTCTAGATGTTGCCATGGAGGAGAGAGAGAGATCGCATGTGTGTTCCACTAACAGGTAATTCGGCATTTGGAATTACAGAGGGGGTATTCTGTGTGTGTGAGACATTACAGAGGGGTATTCTGTGTGTGTGAGACATTACAGAAGGGTATTCTGTGTGTGAGAGACATTACAGAGGGGTATTCTGTGTGTGTGAGACATTACAGAGGGGTATTCTGTGTGTGTGAGACATTACAGAGGGGTATTCTGTGTGTGTGAGACATTACAGAGGGGTATTCTGTGTGTGTGAGACATTACAGAAGGGGTATTGTGTGTGTGTGTGTGTGTGTGTGTGTGTGAGACATTACAGAGGGGTATTATGTGTGTGTGAGACATTACAGAGGGGTATTATGTGTGTGTGAGACATTACAGAAGGGTATTCTGTGTGTGAGAGACATTACAGAGGGGGTATTCTGTGTGTGTGAGACATTATAGAGGGGGTATTCTTTGTGTGTGAGACATTACAGAAGGGTATTCTGTGTGTGTGAGACATTACAGAGGGGGTATTCTGTGTGTGTGAGACATTATAGAGGGGGTATTCTGTGTGTGTGAGACATTACAGAGGGGTATTCTGTGTGTGTGAGACATTACAGAAGGGGTATTGTGTGTGTGTGTGTGTGTGTGACATTACAGAGGGGTATTCTGTGTGTGTGAGACATTACAGAGGGGTATTCTGTGTGTGTGTGTGAGACATTACAGAAGGTGTATTCTGTGTGTGTGAGACATTAGAGAGGGGGTATTCTGTGTGTGTGAGACATTACAGAGGGGTATTCTGTGTGTGTGAGACATTACAGAGGGGTATTCTGTGTGTGTGAGACATTACAGAGGGGTATTCTGTGTGTGTGTGTGTGAGACATTACAGAAGGTGTATTCTGTGTGTGTGAGACATTAGAGAGGGGGTATTCTGTGTTTGTGAGACATTACACAGGCAGAGTCTCTGTTATGTAACAGCCGCCTCTATAGGTTAGAGGTGAGCTCAGGGTGGGCGGGGTCTAGATGTTGCCATGTTGGAGAGAGAGAGAGAGAGATCGCATGTGTGTTCCACTAACAGGTAATTCGGCATTTGGAATTACAGAGGGGGTATTCTGTGTGTGTGAGACATTACAGAAGGGGTATTCTGTGTGTGTGTGTGTGAGACATTACAGAAGGGGTATTCTGTGTGTGTGTGTGAGACATTACAGAGGGGGTATTCTGTGTGTGTGAGACATTACAGAGGGGTATTCTGTGTGTGTGTGTGAGACATTACAGAGGGGTATTCTGTGTGTGTGAGACATTACAGAAGGGGTATTGTGTGTGTGTGTGTGAGACATTACAGAGGGGTATTATGTGTGTGTGAGACATTACAGAGGGGTATTATGTGTGTGTGAGACATTAGAGGGGTATTCTGTGTGTGTGAGACATTACAGAGGGGTATTCTGTGTGTGTGAGACATTACAGAGGGGATATTCTTTGTGTGTGAGACATTACAGAAGGGTATTCTGTGTGTGAGAGACATTACAGAGGGGGTATACTGTGTGTGTAAGACATTATAGAGGGGGTATTCTTTGTGTGTGAGACATTACAGAAGGGTAATCTGTGTGTGTGAGACATTACAGAGGGGGTATTCTGTGTGTGTGAGACATTATAGAGGGGGTATTCTGTGTTTGTGAGACATTACACAGGCAGAGTCTCTGTTATGTAACAGCCGCCTCTATAGGTTAGAGGTGAGCTCAGGGTGGGCGGGGTCTAGATGTTGCCATGGAGGAGAGAGAGAGAGATCGCATGTGTGTTCCACTAACAGGAAATTCGGCATTTGGAATTACAGAGGGGGTATTCTGTGTGTGTGAGACATTACAGAGGGGTATTCTGTGTGTGTGAGACATTACAGAGGGGTATTCTGTGTGTGTGAGACATTACAGAGGGTGTATTCTGTGTGTGTGAGACATTACAGAGGGGTATTCTGTGTGTGTGAGACATTACAGAGGGGTATTCTGTGTGTGTGAGACATTACAGAGGGGTATTCTGTGTGTGTGAGACATTACAGAGGGGTATTCTGTGTGTGTGAGACATTACAGAGGGGTATTCTGTGTGTGTGAGACATTACAGAGGGGTATTCTTTGTGTGTGAGACATTACAGAAGGGGTATTATGTCTGTGTCAGACATTTAACATGGGTATTCTGTGTGTGTGAGACATTACAGAGGGGGTATTCTGTGTGTGTGAGACATTACAGAGGGGGTATTCTGTGTGTGTGAGACATTACAGAGGGGTATTGTGTGTGTGTGTGTGTGTGTGTGTGAGACATTACAGAGGGGTATTATGTGTGTGTGAGACATTACAGAAGGTGTATTCTGTGTGTGTGAGACATTAGAGAGGGGGTATTCTGTGTTTGTGAGACATTACACAGGCAGAGTCTCTGTTATGTAACAGCCGCCTCTATAGGTTAGAGGTGAGCTCAGGGTGGGCGGGGTCTAGATGTTGCCATGGAGGAGAGAGAGAGATCGCATGTGTGTTCCACTAACAGGTAATTCGGCATTTGGAATTACAGAGGGGGTATTCTGTGTGTGTGAGACATTACAGAGGGGTATTCTGTGTGTGTGAGACATTACAGAAGGGTATTCTGTGTGTGTGAGACATTACAGAGGGGTATTCTGTGTGTGTGAGACATTACAGAGGGGTATTCTGTGTGTGTGAGACATTACAGAGGGGTATTCTGTGTGTGTGAGACATTACAGAGGGGTATTCTGTGTGTGTGTGTGTGAGACATTACAGAAGGTGTATTCTGTGTGTGTGAGACATTACAGAGGGGGTATTCTGTGTATGTGAGACATTACAGAAGGGTATTCTGTGTGTGTGAGACATTACAGAGGGGTATTCTGTGTGTGTGAGACATTACAGAGGGGTATTCTGTGTGTGTGAGACATTACAGAGGGGTATTCTGTGTGTGTGTGAGACATTACAGAGGGGTATTCTGTGTGTGTGTGTGAGACATTACAGAGGGGTATTCTGTGTGTGTGAGACATTACAGAGGGGGTATTCTGTGTGTGTGAGACATTACAGAAGGGGTATTCTGTGTGTGTGTGTGAGACATTACAGAGGGGGTATTCTGTGTGTGTGTGACATTACAGAGGGGTATTTTGTGTGTGTGTGAGACATTACAGAAGGGGTATTCTGTGTGTGTGAGACATTACAGAAGGCGTATTGTGTGTGTGTGTGTGTGTGTGTGTGTGTGTGTGTGAGACATTACAGAGGGGTATTATGTGTGTGTGTGAGACATTACAGAGGGGTATTATGTGTGTGTGAGACATTACAGAGGGGTATTCTGTGTGTGTGAGACATTACAGAGGGGGTATTCTTTGTGTGTGAGACATTACAGAAGGGGTATTCTGTGTGTGTGAGACATTACAGAGGGGTATTCTGTGTGTGTGAGACATTATAGAGGGGGTATTCTTTGTGTGTGAGACATTACAGAGGGGTATTGTGTGTGTGTGTGTGTGTGACATTACAGAGGGGTATTCTGTGTGTGTGAGACATTACAGAGGGGGTATTCTGTGTGTGAGACATTACAGAGGGGGTATTCTGTGGGTGAGACATTACAGAGGGGGTATTCTGTGTGTGTTAGACATTACAGAAGGTGTATTCTGTGTGTGTGAGACATTACAGAGGGGGTATTCTGTGTTTGTGAGACATTACACAGGCAGAGTCTCTGTTATGTAACAGCCGCCTCTATAGGTTAGAGGTGAGCTCAGGGTGGGCGGGGTCTAGATGTTGCCATGGAGGAGAGAGAGAGAGATCGCATGTGTGTTCCACTAACAGGAAATTCGGCATTTAGAATTACAGAGGGGGTATTCTGTGTGTGTGAGACATTACAGAGGGGTATTCTGTGTGTGTGAGACATTACAGAAGGGGTATTCTGTGTGTGTGAGACATTACAGAAGGTGTATTCTGTGTGTGTGAGACATTACAGAGTGGGTATTCTGTGTGTGTGAGACATTACAGAGGGGTATTCTGTGTGTGTGAGACATTACAGAGGGGTATTCTTTGTGTGTGAGACATTACAGAAGGGGTATTATGTCTGTGTCAGACATTTAACATGGGTATTCTGTGTGTGTGAGACATTACAGAGGGGTATTCTGTGTGTGTGAGACATTACAGAGGGGTATTCTGTGTGTGTGAGACATTACAGAAGGGTATTCTGTGTGTGAGAGACATTACAGAGGGGGTATTCTGTGTGTGTGAGACATTATAGAGGGGGTATTCTTTGTGTGTGAGACATTACAGAAGGGTATTCTGTGTGTGTGAGACATTACAGAGGGGGTATTCTGTGTGTGTGAGACATTAAAGAGGGGGTATTCTGTGTGTGTGAGACATTACAGAGGGGTATTGTGTGTGTGAGACATTACAGAGGGGGTATTCTGTGTGTGAGACATTACAGAGGGGGTATTCTGTGTGTGAGACATTACAGAGGGGGTATTCTGTGTGTGTGAGACATTACAGAGGAGGTATTCGGTGTGTGTGAGACATTACAGAGGGGTATTCTGTGCGTGTGAGACATTACAGAAGGGGTATTATGTGTGTTTGAGACATTACAGAGGGGTATTCTGTGTGTGTGTGTGAGACATTACAGAAGGTGTATTCTGTGTGTGTGAGACATTACACAGGCAGAGTCTCTATTATGTAACAGCCGCCTCTATAGGTTAGAGGTGAGCTCAGGGTGGGCGGGGTCTAGATGTTGCCATGGAGGAGAGAGAGAGATCGCATGTGTGTTCCACTAACAGGTAATTCGGCATTTGGAATTACAGAGGGGGTATTCTGTGTGTGTGAGACATTACAGAGGGGTATTCTGTGTGTGTGTGTGAGACATTACAGAAGGTGTATTCTGTGTGTGTGAGACATTAGAGAGGGGGTATTCTGTGTTTGTGAGACATTACACAGGCAGAGTCTCTGTTATGTAACAGCCGCCTCTATAGGTTAGAGGTGAGCTCAGGGTGGGCGGGGTCTAGATGTTGCCATGGAGGAGAGAGAGAGATCGCATGTGTGTTCCACTAACAGGTAATTCGGCATTTGGAATTACAGAGGGGGTATTCTGTGTGTGTGAGACATTACAGAGGGGTATTCTGTGTGTGTGAGACATTACAGAGGGGTATTCTGTGTGTGTGAGACATTACAGAAGGGTATTCTGTGTGTGTGAGACATTACAGAGGGGTATTCTGTGTGTGTGAGACATTACAGAGGGGTATTCTGTGTGTGTGAGACATTACAGAGGGGTATTCTGTGTGTGTGAGACATTACAGAGGGGTATTCTGTGTTTGTGAGACATTACACAGGCAGAGTCTCTGTTATGTAACAGCCGCCTCTATAGGTTAGAGGTGAGCTCAGGGTGGGCGGGGTCTAGATGTTGCCATGGAGGAGAGAGAGAGAGATCGCATGTGTGTTCCACTAACAGGAAATTCGGCATTTAGAATTACAGAGGGGGTATTCTGTGTGTGTGAGACATTACAGAGGGGTATTCTGTGTGTGTGAGACATTACAGAAGGGGTATTCTGTGTGTGTGAGACATTACAGAAGGTGTATTCTGTGTGTGTGAGACATTACAGAGGGGTATTCTGTGTGTGTGAGACATTACAGAGGGGTATTCTGTGTGTGTGAGACATTACAGAGGGGTATTCTGTGTGTGTGAGACATTACAGAGGGGTATTCTGTGTGTGAGAGACATTACAGAGGGGGTATTCTGTGTGTGTAAGACATTATAGAGGGGGTATTCTTTGTGTGTGAGACATTACAGAAGGGTATTCTGTGTGTGTTAGACATTACAGAGGGGGTATTCTGTGTGTGTGTGAGACATTATAGAGGGGGTATTCTGTGTTTGTGAGACATTACACAGGCAGAGTCTCTGTTATGTAACAGCCGCCTCTATAGGTTAGAGGTGAGCTCAGGGTGGGCGGGGTCTAGATGTTGCCATGGAGGAGAGAGAGGGAGATCGCATGTGTGTTCCACTAACAGGAAATTCGGCATTTAGAATTACAGAGGGGGTATTCTGTGTGTGTGAGACATTACAGAGGGGTATTCTGTGTGTGTGAGACATTACAGAAGGGGTATTCTGTGTGTGTGAGACATTACAGAGGGTGTATTCTGTGTGTGTGAGACATTACAGAGGGGTATTCTGTGTGTGTGAGACATTACAGAGGGGTATTCTGTGTGTGTGAGACATTACAGAGGGGTATTCTGTGTGTGTGAGACATTACAGAGGGGTATTCTGTGTGTGTGAGACATTACAGAGGGGTATTCTGTGGGTGTGAGACATTACAGAGGGGTATTCTTTGTGTGTGAGACATTACAGAAGGGGTATTATGTCTGTGTCAGACATTTAACATGGGTATTCTGTGTGTGTGAGACATTACAGAGGGGGTATTCTGTGTGTGTGAGACATTACAGAGGGGGTATTCTGTGTGTGTGAGACATTACAGAGGGGTATTGTGTGTGTGTGTGTGTGTGTGTGTGTGTGTGTGTGACATTACAGAGGGGTATTATGTGTGTGTGTGACATTACAGAGGGGTATTCTGTGTGTGTGAGACATTACAGAAGGGTATTCTGTGTGTGAGAGACATTACAGAGGGGGTATTCTGTGTGTGTGAGACATTATAGAGGGGGTATTCTTTGTGTGTGAGACATTACAGAAGGGTATTCTGTGTGTGTGAGACATTACAGAGGGGGTATTCTGTGTGTGTGAGACATTAAAGAGGGGGTATTCTGTGTGTGTGAGACATTACAGAGGGGTATTGTGTGTGTGTGACATTACAGAGGGGTATTCTGTGTGTGTGTGACATTACAGAGGGGTATTCTGTGTGTGTGAGACATTACAGAGGGGGTATTCTGTGTGTGTGAGACATTACAGAGGAGGTATTCGGTGCGTGTGAGACATTACAGAGGGGTATTCTGTGCGTGTGAGACATTACAGAAGGGGTATTATGTGTGTGTGAGACATTACAGAGGGGTATTCTGTGTGTGTGTGTGTGAGACATTACAGAAGGTGTATTCTGTGTGTGTGAGACATTAGAGAGGGGGTATTCTGTGTTTGTGAGACATTACACAGGCAGAGTCTCTGTTATGTAACAGCCGCCTCTATAGGTTAGAGGTGAGCTCAGGGTAGGCGGGGTCTAGATGTTGCCATGGAGGAGAGAGAGAGATCGCATGTGTGTTCCACTAACAGGTAATTCGGCATTTGGAATTACAGAGGGGGTATTCTGTGTGTGTGAGACATTACAGAGGGGTATTCTGTGTGTGTGAGACATTACAGAGGGGTATTCTGTGTGTGTGAGACATTACAGAGGGGTATTCTGTGTGTGTGAGACATTACAGAGGGGTATTCTGTGTGTGTGAGACATTACAGAAGGGTATTCTGTGTGTGTGAGACATTACAGAGGGGTATTCTGTGTTTGTGAGACATTACAGAGGGGTATTCTGTGTGTGTGAGACATTACAGAGGGGTATTCTGTGTGTGTGAGACATTACAGAGGGGTATTCTGTGTGTGTGTGTGAGACATTACAGAAGGTGTATTCTGTGTGTGTGAGACATTAGAGAGGGGGTATTCTGTGTTTGTGAGACATTACACAGGCAGAGTCTCTGTTATGTAACAGCCGCCTCTATAGGTTAGAGGTGAGCTCAGGGTGGGCGGGGTCTAGATGTTGCCATGGAGGAGAGAGAGAGATCGCATGTGTGTTCCACTAACAGGTAATTCGGCATTTGGAATTACAGAGGGGGTATTCTGTGTGTGTGAGACATTACAGAGGGGTATTCTGTGTGTGTATGAGACATTACAGAGGGGTATTCTGTGTGTGTGAGACATTACAGAAGGGTATTCTGTGTGTGTGAGACATTACAGAGGGGTATTCTGTGTGTGTGAGACATTACAGAGGGGTATTCTGTGTGTGTGAGACATTACAGAGGGGTATTCTGTGTGTGTGAGACATTACAGAGGGGTATTCTGTGTGTGTGTGTGTGTGTGAGACATTACAGAAGGTGTATTCTGTGTGTGTGAGACATTACAGAGGGGGTATTCTGTGTATGTGAGACATTACAGAAGGGTATTCTGTGTGTGTGAGACATTACAGAGGGGTATTCTGTGTGTGTGAGACATTACAGAGGGGTATTCTGTGTGTGTGTGAGACATTACAGAGGGGTATTCTGTGTGTGTGTGTGAGACATTACAGAGGGGTATTCTGTGTGTGTGAGACATTACAGAGGGGGTATTCTGTGTGTGTGAGACATTACAGAAGGGGTATTCTGTGTGTGTGTGTGTGTGTGTGAGACATTACAGAGGGGGTATTCTGTGTGTGTGTGACATTACAGAGGGGTATTCTGTGTGTGTGTGAGACATTACAGAAGGGGTATTCTGTGTGTGTGAGACATTACAGAAGGCGTATTGTGTGTGTGTGTGTGAGACATTACAGAGGGGTATTATGTGTGTGTGTGAGACATTACAGAGGGGTATTATGTGTGTGTGAGACATTACAGAGGGGTATTCTGTGTGTGTGAGACATTACAGAGGGGGTATTCTTTGTGTGTGAGACATTACAGAAGGGGTATTCTGTGTGTGTGAGACATTACAGAGGGGTATTCTGTGTGTGTGAGACATTATAGAGGGGGTATTCTTTGTGTGTGAGACATTACAGAAGGGTATTCTGTGTGTGTGAGACATTACAGAGGGGGTATTCTGTGTGTGTGAGACATTACAGAGGGGGTATTCTGTGTGTGTGAGACATTATAGAGGGGGTATTCTGTGTGTGTGAGACATTACAGAGGGGTATTGTGTGTGTGTGTGTGTGTGTGTGTGTGTGTGACATTACAGAAGGGTATTCTGTGTGTGTGTGAGACATTACAGAGGGGGTATTCTGTGTGTGAGACATTACAGAGGGGGTATTCTGTGTGTGAGACATTACAGAGGGGGTATTCTGTGTGTGTTAGACATTACAGAAGGTGTATTCTGTGTGTGTGAGACATTACAGAGGGGGTATTCTGTGTTTGTGAGACATTACACAGGCAGAGTCTCTGTTATGTAACAGCCGCCTCTATAGGTTAGAGGTGAGCTCAGGGTGGGCGGGGTCTAGATGTTGCCATGGAGGAGAGAGAGAGATCGCATGTGTGTTCCACTAACAGGTAATTCGGCATTTGGAATTACAGAGGGGGTATTCTGTGTGTGTGAGACATTACAGAGGGGTATTCTGTGTGTGTGAGACATTACAGAGGGGTATTCTGTGTGTGTGAGACATTACAGAAGGGTATTCTGTGTGTGTGAGACATTACAGAGGGGTATTCTGTGTGTGTGAGACATTACAGAGGGGTATTCTGTGTGTGTGAGACATTACAGAGGGGTATTCTGTGTGTGTGAGACATTACAGAGGGGTATTCTGTGTGTGTGTGTGAGACATTACAGAGGGGTATTCTGTGTGTGTGTGTGAGACATTACAGAAGGTGTATTCTGTGTGTGTGAGACATTAGAGAGGGGGTATTCTGTGTTTGTGAGACATTACACAGGCAGAGTCTCTGTTATGTAACAGCCGCCTCTATAGGTTAGAGGTGAGCTCAGGGTGGGCGGGGTCTAGATGTTGCCATGGAGGAGAGAGAGAGATCGCATGTGTGTTCCACTAACAGGTAATTCGGCATTTGGAATTACAGAGGGGGTATTCTGTGTGTGTGAGACATTACAGAGGGGTATTCTGTGTGTGTGAGACATTACAGAGGGGTATTCTGTGTGTGTGAGACATTACAGAAGGGTATTCTGTGTGTGAGAGACATTACAGAGGGGTATTCTGTGTGTGTGAGACATTACAGAGGGGTATTCTGTGTGTGTGAGACATTACAGAGGGGTATTCTGTGTGTGTGAGACATTACAGAGGGGTATTCTGTGTGTGTGTGTGAGACATTACAGAGGGGTATTCTGTGTGTGTGTGTGAGACATTACAGAAGGTGTATTCTGTGTGTGTGAGACATTAGAGAGGGGGTATTCTGTGTTTGTGAGACATTACACAGGCAGAGTCTCTGTTATGTAACAGCCGCCTCTATAGGTTAGAGGTGAGCTCAGGGTGGGCGGGGTCTAGATGTTGCCATGGAGGAGAGAGAGAGAGAGAGAGATCGCATGTGTGTTCCACTAACAGGTAATTCGGCATTTGGAATTACAGAGGGGGTATTCTGTGTGTGTGAGACATTACAGAAGGGGTATTCTGTGTGTGTGTGTGTGAGACATTACAGAAGGGGTATTCTGTGTGTGTGTGTGAGACATTACAGAGGGGGTATTCTGTGTGTGTGAGACATTACAGAGGGGTATTCTGTGTGTGTGAGACATTACAGAAGGGTATTCTGTGTGTGTGAGACATTACAGAGGGGTATTCTGTGTGTGTGAGACATTAGAGAGGGGGTATTCTGTGTTTGTGAGACATTACACAGGCAGAGTCTCTGTTATGTAACAGCCGCTTCTATAGGTTAGAGGTGAGCTCAGGGTGGGCGGGGTCTAGATGTTGCCATGGAGGAGAGAGAGAGATCGCATGTGTGTTCCACTAACAGGTAATTCGGCATTTGGAATTACAGAGGGGGTATTCTGTGTGTGTGAGACATTACAGAGGGGTATTCTGTGTGTGTGAGACATTACAGAGGGGTATTCTGTGTGTGTGAGACATTACAGAAGGGTATTCTGTGTGTGTGAGACATTACAGAGGGGTATTCTGTGTGTGTGAGACATTACAGAGGGGTATTCTGTGTGTGTGAGACATTACAGAAGGGGTATTGTGTGTGTGTGTGTGTGTGTGTGTGTGTGTGAGACATTACAGAGGGGTATTATGTGTGTGTGAGACATTACAGAGGGGTATTATGTGTGTGTGAGACATTACAGAAGGGTATTCTGTGTGTGAGAGACATTACAGAGGGGGTATTCTGTGTGTGTGAGACATTATAGAGGGGGTATTCTTTGTGTGTGAGACATTACAGAAGGGTATTCTGTGTGTGTGAGACATTACAGAGGGGGTATTCTGTGTGTGTGAGACATTATAGAGGGGGTATTCTGTGTGTGTGAGACATTACAGAGGGGTATTCTGTGTGTGTGAGACATTACAGAAGGGGTATTGTGTGTGTGTGTGTGTGTGTGTGTGTGTGTGTGACATTACAGAGGGGTATTCTGTGTGTGTGAGACATTACAGAGGGGTATTCTGTGTGTGTGTGTGAGACATTACAGAAGGTGTATTCTGTGTGTGTGAGACATTAGAGAGGGGGTATTCTGTGTGTGTGAGACATTACAGAGGGGTATTCTGTGTGTGTGAGACATTACAGAGGGGTATTCTGTGTGTGTGAGACATTACAGAGGGGTATTCTGTGTGTGTGTGTGTGAGACATTACAGAAGGTGTATTCTGTGTGTGTGAGACATTAGAGAGGGGGTATTCTGTGTTTGTGAGACATTACACAGGCAGAGTCTCTGTTATGTAACAGCCGCCTCTATAGGTTAGAGGTGAGCTCAGGGTGGGCGGGGTCTAGATGTTGCCATGTTGGAGAGAGAGAGAGAGAGATCGCATGTGTGTTCCACTAACAGGTAATTCGGCATTTGGAATTACAGAGGGGGTATTCTGTGTGTGTGAGACATTACAGAAGGGGTATTCTGTGTGTGTGTGTGTGAGACATTACAGAAGGGGTATTCTGTGTGTGTGTGTGAGACATTACAGAGGGGGTATTCTGTGTGTGTGAGACATTACAGAGGGGTATTCTGTGTGTGTGTGTGAGACATTACAGAGGGGTATTCTGTGTGTGTGAGACATTACAGAAGGGGTATTGTGTGTGTGTGTGTGAGACATTACAGAGGGGTATTATGTGTGTGTGAGACATTACAGAGGGGTATTATGTGTGTGTGAGACATTACAGAGGGGTATTCTGTGTGTGTGAGACATTACAGAGGGGTATTCTGTGTGTGTGAGACATTACAGAGGGGTTATTCTTTGTGTGTGAGACATTACAGAAGGGGTATTCTGTGTGTGTGAGACATTACAGAGGGGTATTCTGTGTGTGTGAGACATTACAGAGGGGATATTCTTTGTGTGTGAGACATTACAGAAGGGTATTCTGTGTGTGAGAGACATTACAGAGGGGGTATACTGTGTGTGTAAGACATTATAGAGGGGGTATTCTTTGTGTGTGAGACATTACAGAAGGGTAATCTGTGTGTGTGAGACATTACAGAGGGGGTATTCTGTGTGTGTGAGACATTATAGAGGGGGTATTCTGTGTTTGTGAGACATTACACAGGCAGAGTCTCTGTTATGTAACAGCCGCCTCTATAGGTTAGAGGTGAGCTCAGGGTGGGCGGGGTCTAGATGTTGCCATGGAGGAGAGAGAGAGAGATCGCATGTGTGTTCCACTAACAGGAAATTCGGCATTTGGAATTACAGAGGGGTATTCTGTGTGTGTGAGACATTACAGAGGGGTATTCTGTGTGTGTGAGACATTACAGAGGGGTATTCTGTGTGTGTGAGACATTACAGAGGGGTATTCTTTGTGTGTGAGACATTACAGAAGGGGTATTATGTCTGTGTCAGACATTTAACATGGGTATTCTGTGTGTGTGAGACATTACAGAGGGGGTATTCTGTGTGTGTGAGACATTACAGAGGGGGTATTCTGTGTGTGTGAGACATTACAGAGGGGTATTGTGTGTGTGTGTGTGTGTGTGTGTGAGACATTACAGAGGGGTATTATGTGTGTGTGAGACATTACAGAAGGTGTATTCTGTGTGTGTGAGACATTACAGAGGGGGTATTCTGTGTTTGTGAGACATTACACAGGCAGAGTCTCTGTTATGTAACAGCCGCCTCTATAGGTTAGAGGTGAGCTCAGGGTGGGCGGGGTCTAGATGTTGCCATGGAGGAGAGAGAGAGATCGCATGTGTGTTCCACTAACAGGTAATTCGGCATTTGGAATTACAGAGGGGGTATTCTGTGTGTGTGAGACATTACAGAGGGGTATTCTGTGTGTGTGAGACATTACAGAAGGGTATTCTGTGTGTGTGAGACATTACAGAGGGGTATTCTGTGTGTGTGAGACATTACAGAGGGGTATTCTGTGTGTGTGAGACATTACAGAGGGGTATTCTGTGTGTGTGAGACATTACAGAGGGGTATTCTGTGTGTGTGTGTGTGAGACATTACAGAAGGTGTATTCTGTGTGTGTGAGACATTACAGAGGGGGTATTCTGTGTATGTGAGACATTACAGAAGGGTATTCTGTGTGTGTGAGACATTACAGAGGGGTATTCTGTGTGTGTGAGACATTACAGAGGGGTATTCTGTGTGTGTGAGACATTACAGAGGGGTATTCTGTGTGTGTGTGAGACATTACAGAGGGGTATTCTGTGTGTGTGTGTGTGTGAGACATTACAGAGGGGTATTCTGTGTGTGTGAGACATTACAGAGGGGGTATTCTGTGTGTGTGAGACATTACAGAAGGGGTATTCTGTGTGTGTGTGTGTGTGAGACATTACAGAGGGGGTATTCTGTGTGTGTGTGACATTACAGAGGGGTATTTTGTGTGTGTGTGAGACATTACAGAAGGGGTATTCTGTGTGTGTGAGACATTACAGAAGGCGTATTGTGTGTGTGTGTGTGTGTGTGTGTGTGTGTGTGTGTGACATTACAGAGGGGTATTATGTGTGTGTGTGAGACATTACAGAGGGGTATTATGTGTGTGTGAGACATTACAGAGGGGTATTCTGTGTGTGTGAGACATTACAGAGGGGGTATTCTTTGTGTGTGAGACATTACAGAAGGGGTATTCTGTGTGTGTGAGACATTACAGAGGGGTATTCTGTGTGTGTGAGACATTATAGAGGGGGTATTCTTTGTGTGTGAGACATTACAGAAGGGTATTCTGTGTGTGTGAGACATTACAGAGGGGGTATTCTGTGTGTGTGAGACATTATAGAGGGGGTATTCTGTGTGTGTGAGACATTACAGAGGGGTATTGTGTGTGTGTGTGTGTGTGACATTACAGAGGGGTATTCTGTGTGTGTGAGACATTACAGAGGGGGTATTCTGTGTGTGAGACATTACAGAGGGGGTATTCTGTGGGTGAGACATTACAGAGGGGGTATTCTGTGTGTGTTAGACATTACAGAAGGTGTATTCTGTGTGTGTGAGACATTACAGAGGGGGTATTCTGTGTTTGTGAGACATTACACAGGCAGAGTCTCTGTTATGTAACAGCCGCCTCTATAGGTTAGAGGTGAGCTCAGGGTGGGCGGGGTCTAGATGTTGCCATGGAGGAGAGAGAGAGAGATCGCATGTGTGTTCCACTAACAGGAAATTCGGCATTTAGAATTACAGAGGGGGTATTCTGTGTGTGTGAGACATTACAGAGGGGTATTCTGTGTGTGTGAGACATTACAGAAGGGGTATTCTGTGTGTGTGATCATTACAGAAGGTGTATTCTGTGTGTGTGAGACATTACAGAGGGGTATTCTGTGTGTGTGAGACATTACAGAGGGGTATTCTGTGTGTGTGAGACATTACAGAGGGGTATTCTTTGTGTGTGAGACATTACAGAAGGGGTATTATGTCTGTGTCAGACATTTAACATGGGTATTCTGTGTGTGTGAGACATTACAGAGGGGGTATTCTGTGTGTGTGAGACATTACAGAGGGGTATTCTGTGTGTGTGAGACATTACAGAAGGGTATTCTGTGTGTGAGAGACATTACAGAGGGGGTATTCTGTGTGTGTGAGACATTATAGAGGGGGTATTCTTTGTGTGTGAGACATTACAGAAGGGTATTCTGTGTGTGTGAGACATTACAGAGGGGGTATTCTGTGTGTGTGAGACATTAAGAGAGGGGGTATTCTGTGTGTGTGAGACATTACAGAGGGGTATTGTGTGTGTGAGACATTACAGAGGGGGTATTCTGTGTGTGAGACATTACAGAGGGGGTATTCTGTGTGTGAGACATTACAGAGGGGGTATTCTGTGTGTGTGAGACATTACAGAGGAGGTATTCGGTGTGTGTGAGACATTACAGAGGGGTATTCTGTGCGTGTGAGACATTACAGAAGGGGTATTATGTGTGTTTGAGACATTACAGAGGGGTATTCTGTGTGTGTGTGTGAGACATTACAGAAGGTGTATTCTGTGTGTGTGAGACATTACACAGGCAGAGTCTCTATTATGTAACAGCCGCCTCTATAGGTTAGAGGTGAGCTCAGGGTGGGCGGGGTCTAGATGTTGCCATGGAGGAGAGAGAGAGATCGCATGTGTGTTCCACTAACAGGTAATTCGGCATTTGGAATTACAGAGGGGGTATTCTGTGTGTGTGAGACATTACAGAGGGGTATTCTGTGTGTGTGTGTGAGTCATTACAGAAGGTGTATTCTGTGTGTGTGAGACATTAGAGAGGGGGTATTCTGTGTTTGTGAGGACATTACACAGGCAGAGTCTCTGTTATGTAACAGCCGCCTCTATAGGTTAGAGGTGAGCTCAGGGTGGGCGGGGTCTAGATGTTGCCATGGAGGAGAGAGAGAGATCGCATGTGTGTTCCACTAACAGGTAATTCGGCATTTGGAATTACAGAGGGGGTATTCTGTGTGTGTGAGACATTACAGAGGGGTATTCTGTGTGTGTGAGACATTACAGAGGGGTATTCTGTGTGTGTGAGACATTACAGAAGGGTATTCTGTGTGTGTGAGACATTACAGAGGGGTATTCTGTGTGTGTGAGACATTACAGAGGGGTATTCTGTGTGTGTGAGACATTACAGAGGGGTATTCTGTGTGTGTGAGACATTACAGAGGGGTATTCTGTGTTTGTGAGACATTACACAGGCAGAGTCTCTGTTATGTAACAGCCGCCTCTATAGGTTAGAGGTGAGCTCAGGGTGGGCGGGGTCTAGATGTTGCCATGGAGGAGAGAGAGAGAGATCGCATGTGTGTTCCACTAACAGGAAATTCGGCATTTAGAATTACAGAGGGGGTATTCTGTGTGTGTGAGACATTACAGAGGGGTATTCTGTGTGTGTGAGACATTACAGAAGGGGTATTCTGTGTGTGTGAGACATTACAGAAGGTGTATTCTGTGTGTGTGAGACATTACAGAGGGGTATTCTGTGTGTGTGAGACATTACAGAGGGGTATTCTGTGTGTGTGAGACATTACAGAGGGGTATTCTGTGTGTGTGAGACATTACAGAGGGGTATTCTGTGTGTGTGAGACATTACAGAGGAGTATTCTGTGTGTGTGAGACATTACAGAGGGGTATTCTTTGTGTGTGAGACATTACAGAAGGGGTATTATGTCTGTGTCAGACATTTAACATGGGTATTCTGTGTGTGTGAGACATTACAGAGGGGGGTATTCTGTGTGTGTGAGACATTACAGAGGGGGTATTCTGTGTGTGTGAGACATTACAGAGGGGTATTGTGTGTGTGTGTGTGTGTGACATTACAGAGGGGTATTATGTGTGTGTGAGACATTACAGAGGGGTATTCTGTGTGTGAGAGACATTACAGAGGGGGTATTCTGTGTGTGTGAGACATTATAGAGGGGGTATTCTTTGTGTGTGAGACATTACAGAAGGGTATTCTGTGTGTGTGAGACATTACAGAGGGGGTATTCTGTGTGTGTGAGACATTAAAGAGGGGGTATTCTGTGTGTGTGAGACATTACAGAGGGGTATTGTGTGTGTGAGACATTACAGAGGGGGTATTCTGTGTGTGAGACATTACAGAGGGGGTATTCTGTGTGTGAGACATTACAGAGGGGGTATTCTGTGTGTGTGAGACATTACAGAGGAGGTATTCGGTGTGTGTGAGACATTACAGAGGGGTATTCTGTGCGTGTGAGACATTACAGAAGGGGTATTATGTGTGTGTGAGACATTACAGAGGGGTATTCTGTGTGTGTGTGTGAGACATTACAGAAGGTGTATTCTGTGTGTGTGAGACATTAGAGAGGGGGTATTCTGTGTTTGTGAGACATTACACAGGCAGAGTCTCTATTATGTAACAGCCGCCTCTATAGGTTAGAGGTGAGCTCAGGGTGGGCGGGGTCTAGATGTTGCCATGGAGGAGAGAGAGAGATCGCATGTGTGTTCCACTAACAGGTAATTCGGCATTTGGAATTACAGAGGGGGTATTCTGTGTGTCTGAGACATTACAGAGGGGTATTCTGTGTGTGTGAGACATTACAGAGGGGTATTCTGTGTGTGTGAGACATTACTGAAGGGTATTCTGTGTGTGTGAGACATTACAGAGGGGTATTCTGTGTGTGTGAGACATTACAGAGGGGTATTCTGTGTGTGTGAGACAATTACAGAGGGGTATTCTGTGTGTGTGAGACATTACAGAGGGGTATTCTGTGTGTGTGTGTGAGACATTACAGAAGGTGTATTCTGTGTGTGTGAGACATTAGAGAGGGGGTATTCTGTGTTTGTGAGACATTACACAGGCAGAGTCTCTGTTATGTAACAGCCGCCTCTATAGGTTAGAGGTGAGCTCAGGGTGGGCGGGGTCTAGATGTTGCCATGGAGGAGAGAGAGAGATCGCATGTGTGTTCCACTAACAGGTAATTCGGCATTTGGAATTACAGAGGGGGTATTCTGTGTGTGTGAGACATTACAGAGGGGTATTCTGTGTGTGTGAGACATTACAGAGGGGTATTCTGTGTGTGTGAGACATTACAGAGGGGTATTCTGTGTGTGTGAGACATTACAGAGGGGTATTCTGTGTGTGTGAGACATTACAGAGGGGTATTCTGTGTGTGTGAGACATTACAGAGGGGTATTCTGTGTGTGTGAGACATTACAGAGGGGTATTCTGTGTGTGTGAGACATTACAGAGGGGTATTCTGTGTGTGTGAGACATTACAGAGGGGGTATTCTGTGTGTGAGACATTACAGAGGGGGTATTCTGTGTGTGAGACATTACAGAGGGGGTATTCTGTGTGTGAGACATTACAGAGGGGGTATTCTGTGTGTGTTAGACATTACAGAAGGTGTATTCTGTGTGTGTGAGACATTAGAGAGGGGGTATTCTGTGTTTGTGAGACATTACACAGGCAGAGTCTCTGTTATGTAACAGCCGCCTCTATAGGTTAGCAGGTGAGCTCAGGGTGGGCGGGGTCTAGATGTTGCCATGGAGGAGAGAGAGAGAGATCGCATGTGTGTTCCACTAACAGGAAATTCGGCATTTAGAATTACAGAGGGGGTATTCTGTGTGTGTGAGACATTACAGAGGGGTATTCTGTGTGTGTGAGACATTACAGAAGGGGTATTCTGTGTGTGTGAGACATTACAGAAGGTGTATTCTGTGTGTGTGAGACATTACAGAGGGGTATTCTGTGTGTGTGAGACATTACAGAGGGGTATTCTGTGTGTGTGAGACATTACAGAGGGGTATTCTGTGTGTGAGACATTACAGAGGGGGTATTCTGTGTGTGAGACATTACAGAGGGGGTATTCTGTGTGTGAGACATTACAGAGGGGGTATTCTGTGTGTGAGACATTACAGAGGGGGTATTCTGTGTGTGAGAGACATTACAGAGGAGGTATTCGGTGTGTGTGAGACATTACAGAGGGTATTCTGTGCGTGTGAGACATTACAGAAGGGGTATTATGTGTGTGTGAGACATTACAGAGGGGTATTCTGTGTGTGTGTGTGTGTGAGACATTACAGAAGGTGTATTCTGTGTGTGTGAGACATTAGAGAGGGGGTATTCTGTGTTTGTGAGACATTACACAGGCAGAGTCTCTGTTATGTAACAGCCGCCTCTATAGGTTAGAGGTGAGCTCAGGGTGGGCGGGGTCTAGATGTTGCCATGGAGAGAGAGAGAGATCGCATGTGTGTTCCACTAACAGGTAATTCGGCATTTGGAATTACAGAGGGGGTATTCTGTGTGTGTGAGACATTACAGAGGGGTATTCTGTGTGTGTGAGACATTACAGAGGGGTATTCTGTGTGTGTGAGACATTACAGAAGGGGTATTATGTGTGTGTGAGACATTACAGAGGGGTATTCTGTGTGTGTGTGTGTGAGACATTACAGAAGGTGTATTCTGTGTGTGTGAGACATTACAGAAGGGGTATTGTTTGTGTGTGTGTGAGACATTACAGAGGGGTATTATGTGTGTGTGAGACATTACAGAGGGTATTATGTGTGTGTGAGACATTACAGAAGGGTATTCTGTGTGTGAGAGACATTACAGAGGGGGTATTCTGTGTGTGTGAGACATTATAGAGGGGGTATTCTTTGTGTGTGAGACATTACAGAAGGGTATTCTGTGTGTGTGAGACATTACAGAGGGGGTATTCTGTGTGTGTGAGACATTACAGAGGGGGTATTCTGTGTGTGTGAGACATTATAGAGGGGGTATTGTGTGTGTGTGTGTGTGACATTACAGAGGGGTATTCTGTGTGTGTGAGACATTACAGAGGGGGTATTCTGTGTGTGAGACATTACAGAGGGGGTATTCTGTGTGTGAGACATTACAGAGGGGGTATTCTGTGTGTGTGAGACCATTACACAGGCAGAGTCTCTGTTATGTAACAGCCGCCTCTATAGGTTAGAGGTGAGCTCAGGGTGGGCGGGGTCTAGATGTTGCAATGGAGGAGAGAGAGAGAGATCGCATGTGTGTTTTACTAACAGGAAATTCGGCATTTAGAATTACAGAGGGGGGTATTCTGTGTGTGTGAGACATTACAGAGGGGTATTCTGTGTGTGTGAGACATTACAGAGGGGTATTCTGTGTGTGTGAGACATTACAGAGGGGTATTCTGTGTGTGTGAGACATTACAGAGGGGTATTCTGTGTGTGTGAGACATTACAGAAGGGTATTCTGTGTGTGTGAGACATTACAGAGGGGTATTCTGTGTGTGTGAGACATTACAGAGGGGTATTCTGTGTGTGTGAGACATTACAGAGGGGTATTCTTTGTGTGTGAGACATTACAGAAGGGGTATTATGTCTGTGTCAGACATTTAACATGGGTATTCTGTGTGTGTGAGACATTACAGAGGGGGGTATTCTGTGTGTGTGAGACATTACAGAGGTGGTATTCTGTGTGTGTGAGACATTACAGTGGGGTATTGTGTGTGTGTGAGACATTACAGAGGGGGTATTCTGTGTGTGTGAGACATTACAGAAGGGGTATTCTGTGTGTGAGACATTACAGAGGGGGTATTCTGTGTGTGTGAGACATTACAGAGGGGTATTCTGTGTGTGTGTGTGTGTGAGACATTACAGAGGGGTATTCTGTGTGTGTGAGACATTACAGAAGGGGTATTCTGTGTGTGTGTGTGTGTGTGAGACATTACAGAGGGGTATTCTGTGTGTGTGAGACATTACAGAAGGGGCATTGTGTGTGTGTGTGTGAGACATTACAGAGGGGTATTATGTGTGTGTGAGACATTACAGAGGGGTATTCTGTGTTTGTGAGACATTACACAGGCAGAGTCTCTGTTATGTAACAGCCGCCTCTATAGGTTAGAGGTGAGCTCAGGGTGGGCGGGGTCTAGATGTTGCCATGGAGGAGAGAGAGAGAGATCGCATGTGTGTTCCACTAACAGGAAATTCGGCATTTAGAATTACAGAGGGGGTATTCTGTGTGTGAGACATTACAGAGGGGTATTCTGTGTGTGTGAGACATTACAGAAGGGGTATTCTGTGTGTGTGAGACATTACAGAAGGTGTATTCTGTGTGTGTGAGACATTACAGAAGGTGTATTCTGTGTGTGTGAGACATTACAGAGGGGTATTCTGTGTGTGGTGAGACATTACAGAGGGGTATTCTGTGTGTGTGAGACATTACAGAAGGGTATTCTGTGTGTGTGAGAAATTACAGAGGGGTATTCTGTGTGTGTGAGACATTACAGAGGGGTATTCTGTGTGTGTGAGACATTACAGAGGGGTATTTCTTTGTGTGTGAGACATTACAGAAGGGGTATTATGTCTGTGTCAGACATTTAACATGGGTATTCTGTGTGTGTGAGACATTACAGAGGGGGTATTCTGTGTGTGTGAGACATTACAGAGGTGGTATTCTGTGTGTGTGAGACATTACAGAGGGGGTATTATGTGTTGGTGAGACATTACAGAGGGGTATTATGTGTGTGTGAGACATTACAGAAGGGTATTCTGTGTGTGTGAGACATTACAGAAGGGTATTCTGTGTGTGAGAGACATTACAGAGGGGGTATTCTGTGTGTGTGAGACATTATAGAGGGGGTATTCTGTGTGTGTGAGACATTAAAGAGGGGGTATTCTGTGTGTGTGAGACATTACAGAGGGGTATTGTGTGTGTGTGACATTACAGAGGGGTATTCTGTGTGTGTGAGACATTACAGAGGGGGTATTCTGTGTGTGAGACATTACAGAGGGGGTATTCTGTGTGTGAGACATTACAGAGGGGGTATTCTGTGTGTGAGACATTACAGAGGGGGTATTCTGTGTGTGAGACATTACAGAGGGGGTATTCTGTGTGTGTGTGACATTACAGAGGGGTATTCTGTGTGTGTGTGAGACATTACAGAAGGGGTATTCTGTGTGTGTGAGACATTACAGAAGGCGTATTGTGTGTGTGTGTGTGTGTGACATTACAGAGGGGTATTCTGTTGTGTGAGACATTACAGAGGGGTATTCTGTGTGTGTGAGACATTACAGAAGGGTATTCTGTGTGTGTGAGACATTACAGAGGGGTATTCTGTGTGTGTGAGACATTACAGAGGGGAATTCTGTGTGTGTGAGACATTACAGAGGGGGTATTCTGTGTGTGTGTGTGAGACATTACAGAAGGTGTATTCTGTGTGTGTGAGACATTTAGAGAGGGGGTATTCTGTGTTTGTGAGACATTAGAGAGGGGGTATTCTGTGTTTGTGAGACATTACACAGGCAGAGTCTCTGTTATGTAACAGCCGCCTCTATAGGTTAGAGGTGAGCTCAGGGTGGGCGGGGTCTAGATGTTGCCATGGAGGAGAGAGAGAGATCGCATGTGTGTTCCACTAACAGGTAATTCGGCATTTGGAATTACAGAGGGGGTATTCTGTGTGTGTGAGACATTACAGAGGGGTATTCTGTGTGTGTGAGACATTACAGAGGGGTATTCTGTGTGTGTGAGACATTACAGAAGGGTATTCTGTGTGTGTGAGACATTACAGAGGGGTATTCTGTGTGTGTGTGAGACATTACAGAGGGGTATTCTGTGTGTGTGAGACATTACAGAGGGGTATTCTGTGTGTGTGAGACATTACAGAGGGGTATTCTGTGTGTGTGAGACATTACAGAGGGTATTCTGTGTGTGTGTGTGAGACATTACAGAAGGTGTATTCTGTGTGTGTGAGACATTACAGAGGGGGTATTCTGTGTGTGTGAGACATTACAGAAGGGTATTCTGTGTGTGTGAGACATTACAGAGGGGTATTCTGTGTGTGTGAGACATTACAGAAGGGTATTCTGTGTGTGTGAGACATTACAGAGGGGTATTCTGTGTGTGTGTGAGACATTACAGAGGGGTATTCTGTGTGTGTGTGTGAGACATTACAGAGGGGTATTCTGTGTGTGTGAGACATTACAGAGGGGGTATTCTGTGTGTGTGAGACATTACAGAGGGGTATTCTGTGTGTGTGAGACATTACAGAGGGGGTATTCTGTGTGTGTGTGACATTACAGAGGGGTATTCTGTGTGTGTGTGAGACATTACAGAAGGGGTATTCTGTGTGTGTGAGACATTACAGAAGGCGTATTGTGTGTGTGTGTGTGTGTGAGACATTACAGAGGGGTATTATGTGTGTGTGTGAGACATTACAGAGGGGTATTATGTGTGTGTGAGACATTACAGAGGGGTATTCTGTGTGTGTGAGACATTACAGAGGGGGTATTCTTTGTGGGTGAGACATTACAGAAGGGGTATTCTGTGTGTGTGAGACATTACAGAGGGGGTATTCTGTGTGTGTGAGACATTACAGAGGGGTATTGTGTGTGTGTGTGTGTGTGAGAGACATTACAGAGGGGTATTATGTGTGTGTGAGACATTACAGAGGGGTATTTCTGTGTGTGTGAGACATTACAGAAGGGTATTCTGTGTGTGAGAGACATTACAGAGGGGGTATTCTGTGTGTGTGAGACATTATAGAGGGGGTATTCTTTGTGTGTGAGACATTACAGAAGGGTATTCTGTGTGTGTGAGACATTACAGAGGGGGTATTCTGTGTGTGTGAGACATTAAAGAGGGGGTATTCTGTGTGTGTGAGACATTACAGAGGGGTATTGTGTGTGTGAGACATTACAGAGGGGGCTATTCTGTGTGTGAGACATTACAGAGGGGGTATTCTGTGTGTGAGACATTACAGAGGGGGTATTCTGTGTGTGTGAGACATTACAGAGGAGGTATTCGGTGTGTGTGAGACATTGCAGAGGGGTATTCTGTGCGTGTGAGACATTACAGAAGGGGTATTATGTGTGTGTGAGACATTACAGGGGGGTATTCTGTGTGTGTGTGTGTGAGACATTACAGAAGGTGTATTCTGTGTGTGTGAGACATTAGAGAGGGGGTATTCTGTGTTTGTGAGACATTACACAGGCAGAGTCTCTATTATGTAACAGCCGCCTCTATAGGTTAGAGGTGAGCTCAGGGTGGGCGGGGTCTAGATGTTGCCATGGAGGAGAGAGAGAGATCGCATGTGTGTTCCACTAACAGGTAATTCGGCATTTGGAATTACAGAGGGGGTATTCTGTGTGTGTGAGACATTACAGAGGGGGTATTCTGTGTGTGTGAGACATTACAGAAGGGTATTCTGTGTGTGTGAGACATTACAGAGGGGTATTCTGTGTGTGTGAGACATTACAGAGGGGTTATTCTGTGTGTGTGAGAAATTACAGAGGGGTATTCTGTGTGTGTGAGACATTACAGAGGGGTATTCTGTGTGTGTGTGTGTGAGACATTACAGAAGGTGTATTCTGTGTGTGTGAGACATTAGAGAGGGGGTATTCTGTGTGTGTGAGACATTACAGAGGGGTATTCTGTGTGTGTGTTGAGACATTACAGAAGGTGTATTCTGTGTGTGTGAGACATTACAGAGGGGTATTATGTGTGTGTGAGACATTACAGAGGGGTATTGTGTGTGTGAGGACATTACAGAAGGGGGTATTCTGTGTGTGTGAGTGTGAAGATACGGGTTTATCTGGCCCAGTGGTACCCAGTACCTTCTAGGATTCGTATGGTCACTCAGGCAAAATGCAGTTATAAACATACAACAGTATATTTATTGTCATACAAATCACACTACAATATTAATGTACACACAGTAAATAAATGCCAGGCTGATTTACCACATCATCTGTCCCTTACCCCAATAACTTAAGGAGATATAGTCACCTGCTGTCCAGACTTCATGACCCATGGATCCCTCTCAGCTGCATATATAGACTTGAGTTAGAAAACGACAATTCAAAACTCCATCTTGCACCTTCCTGAATGAAATCCAAGCATGAGCACCCCTCCCCCCTGGAGTTGTTCCTTATATATCACAGGTCTAATTTCCACAGTCTTTCCCCTCCCTGGACAAACCCCTGCATCTATTCTACTTCCCCATTGGCCAGTGCAGGACTAGGGGGTTTGGACAGGGGCAGTGGAGATGAGATGTCCTTTCACAGAAGCCCCCTGCTGGGATGCAGACAGAACGTCTGGACTAGTCCTAAGGAGAACAATTGATGCTTAATTGGCTTCCTCTACTTCCAAGGATAAGGTAGCAGTGAGTCTAAATATTAACCCCTTACACTACTTTGTGATGTCACAGGGGTCCCCAGCTGTTCCATGCTTCCTGTAGAGGGAAGGAGGGGGGAGAATGAATGCAGCTCAAGCCCTCTCACCTGTATCCTAGACACCACCTGATCTTTACCCATAACCCTCCTGGCTTCAGTTTAAAGGACAATGAATAACATTACTTCAAGTCATCAATATATAATACAAAATAAGACATATTTAAATTGAATTACAATGTCCCCTTAACCACATGTAATTGGACAATGCAGTTGTAGTCTGATGAGCTGGGGAAACAAAAGAAGGGCTATACAAAGTATTTGCTATAATTCACATATCACACTCGTTTTGTCACATTCCTCCCCTACTTTTTTAGCCCTTGTTTCCCAGTGGCTCCCTAGCCCCAAGTAATCATTTCTTCCAAGTCCAAAGTTTCTGGCCTGCTGTGGTTTCTCCTGGGTCTGATGGCAAGGTAGACAGCAGTACACAGTTCCTCAATCTCCCACCAGGGTCCCATGGCTGCAGGCATATCTTCCCACTCAGCTGGAGTGGGGGTTTATGCTGCCCTGTGTCATAAGATGAGACAACAATAAAACTGGGCCACTCCTGTGCACACATCCATGGTAGGAGAGTTGTAGTCCAACATCCCTTGTGTGCCTTATCCACCCTTAATTGCCCAACTGCAAATAGTCCCTTGGCCTGTCCTCTGTTTCTGGAGACCATGCTCCCCTCCCCCACATATTTAAGTGAAAACTGCCAAGTGGCAGGCAAACTTTCTGGCTCCTTGTCTGTTTGTTTCTGGCAAAGATCCAATCCCCCCTCCCCCAAACACTCAAGGGACAACTGCCCAGTGGCAGGCAAGCGTGGGGGCTCCATTAATTCTTTGCTTATGGGGAATCCTCTGTCCCCCTCCCAAACCACATGTGGGTGCCCCTGTAAGTATGTTTGTGTGCATCTCCCCTCCCCTGCTACCACATCCAACTGTTGCACTACTTCCCTCGCCTCTGGCGCATCGGGGTAGTGTGAATCCTCATTGGACACAGACTTGTCCTCCTGGCAGCAAAGCAAAGTGGATGGTCCAGTGCAGGCCTCTGGTATTGGGTCCTGGATTCCCAGATTTGGAGCTGGAGTGCGATGCATCAAAGCTGGTGGGGCTGGTGAATCTTGCTGTACTGGTGCCCTCTCAGACACCCACTCAGTCAACATCTCCTCATCTGCCAATTCTGCATAGGGGAAGGCATAAGTGTAATTTTCCCAGGGCCCCATGGTAGTGGCCTCTGACATGACAATTCCTTTATCCTCTCCCATTAATTCTGTCCTACAGTCTGTAAACATGATTTCTGCTGAGATCATATGTTGCGCAAGTTTATGATTCTCTTCTGTCACAATTGGGTAAAGCTGTACATCACTTGCCCCGGAGAGCACACATGCGGTATCCTGCGTTACTTCATTAAACAAATTCTTTTCAGGCACAACAGGGATGGATAACTGGTCTTTTCTGTAATTCTGTTCTAACTCAGACACAGTCTCAGGTTCCAATAACACTGGCAAATTATCAGAAGATGCTACTACATGGTACTTACTTGGTAGCTCTTTTCCATCCAAGTCACCAAATGGGAGAATTTCTCCTAATCCTTTCTGAGTAGTCAGAGGTACAACATCCTCACCAAGCAGTTCTTCTCCAGTCTCCCCCAAGATAGTAGCTTGGGCAACTGTATTTAATCCACTGGGATGGACCTCCCCCTGATTAACAGACTGAGCAGCCATCTTTTTAGAGTGTGATAAAAGATATTCCAATTGGCATTTTTCAGTATTCACTCGATAACACTGATCCTGCCACATTTCAGTGTCCGTAAATCCTTGCCGCCATACCTCATCCTCTGCTTCTTCAAAACTCTGTTGCAGACATTGCATTTGTTCCCAGAGAGGTATGTGGGGACCTAAAGTGAGCATCCATTTTCTATAAACACTAAAGGCATTGATGGGATTCTCCTGATCTTTTAACAAACGTTTCAGGATATCCATGTGTGTGCTGTACAGGTAAGGTACACCCCGGATCTGGCATTCCACTATCAGCTCCTCCATACTCATTGTCTCTAGTGGATCTGTAGAATCTGCTAATGGGACAGATTCTATTAATACATTTGCAGGGGATTCATCAGGCATGTCCCTGTGCTGTAATAGTCCATTTACGTCTTGTTTGTACTGCTGATTATTGTTGTATCTGGATTCTCCCTTGGCCAGATTCTGCATAGTACAAATAACTTCATGTGTAAAATCATCCCATGCTGGTTCATCCTGAAAATTACAGGCACTTGCCTCCTCTTTCAACATTAGGAACACATCCAACAGGTTCTCCAATTTCTCCTGTAGACTGGCTCCTTCCCACATAATAATCTTTGGGCCCTCCTCATCCCAATAATCCAAAATGTGCTGCATTGTGGTGGGGTGGTGCAACACATCCATATCCCCATCCTGCAGACACTCCCACAGTCCTTCATCCCAGTACACCTTTCTCCTGGTTGTACTGGACTGCTTCATCCCTTCCTTTGGGAACTTTTTCAACACTGGGCTGTGATCTGCTCTCTTGTTCCTAGAGCTCACACCCATTTTAATTCCAGGGATCACCTCACTGTGATTTCCTCTCTTTGAGACACGGTTCCATCTTCCGCTCTCCTCTGGCGGGGTGCGCTTCCCCTTATCAAATCGGCACTTAGGCGGCATCTTCCCTCGCCTAAAGCCCACAGCGCTTTTCGTGACACTTTCTACCTTAAAGCCTTTAGGAGTAAGTTCAGGATAATGTGGTAACTGGTTTCTAGTGCTAACTGCTTTGCAGAGCCCTGGAATGTATCACGATACAGTTCCCCTGCAGCTCTACCCAGAGAAGACCTGGGACTGAGTGACCCCACTGCTTGCCACCAAAAATGTGAAGATACCGGGTTTATCTGGCCCAGTGGTACCCAGTACCTTCTAGGATTCGTATGGTCACTCAGGCAAAATGCAGTTATAAACATACAACAGTATATTTATTGTCATACAAATCACACTACAATATTATGTACACACAGTAAATAAATGCCAGGCTGATTTACCACATCATCTGTCCCTTACCCCAATAACTTAAGGAGATATAGTCACCTGCTGTCCAGACTTCATGACCCATGGATCCCTCTCAGCTGCATATATAGACTTGAGTTAGAAAACGACAATTCAAAACTCCATCTTGCACCTTCCTGAATGAAATCCAAGCATGAGCACCCCTCCCCCCTGGAGTTGTTCCTTATATATCACAGGTCTAATTTCCACAGTCTTTCCCCTCCCTGGACAAACCCCTGCATCTATTCTACTTCCCCATTGGCCAGTGCAGGACTAGGGGGTTTGGACAGGGCAGTGGAGATGAGATGTCCTTTCACAGAAGCCCCCTGCTGGGATGCAGACAGAACGTCTGGACTAGTCCTAAGGAGAACAATTGATGCTTAATTGGCTTCCCCTACTTCCAAGGATAAGGTAGCAGTGAGCCCCTCCTAAAATTAACCCCTTACACTACTTTGTGATGTCACAGGGTCCCCAGCTGTTCCATGCTTCCTGTAGAGGAAGGAGGGGGGAGAATGAATGCAGCTCAAGCCCTCTCACCTGTATCCTAGACACCACCTGATCTTTACCCATAACCCTCCTGGCTTCAGTTTAAGGACAATGAATAACATTACTTCAAGTCATCAATATATAATACAAAATATACATATTTAAATTGAATTACAATGTCCCCTTAACCACATGTAATTGGACAATGCAGTTGTAGTCTGATGAGCTGGGGAAACAAAAGAAGGGCTATACAAAGTATTTGCTATAATTCACATATCACACTCGTTTTGTCACAGTGAGACATTACAGAAGGTGTATTCTGTGTGTGTGAGACATTACAGAGGGGTATTCTGTGTGTGTGAGACATTACAGAGGGGTATTCTGTGTGTGTGAGACATTACAGAAGGGTATTCTGTGTGTGTGAGACATTACAGAGGGGTATTCTGTGTGTGTGAGACATTACAGAGAGGTATTCTGTGTGTGTGAGACATTACAGAGGGGTATTCTTTGTGTGTGAGACATTACAGAAGGGGTATTATGTCTGTGTCAGACATTTAACATGGGTATTCTGTGTGTGTGAGACATTACAGAGGGGGTATTCTGTGTGTGTGAGACATTACAGAGGGGGTATTCTGTGTGTGTGAGACATTACAGAGGGGTATTGTGTGTGTGTGTGTGTGTGAGACATTACAGAGGGGTATTATGTGTGTGTGTGACATTACAGAAGGGTATTCTGTGTGTGTGAGACATTACAGAGGGGGTATTCTGTGTGTGTGAGACATTAAAGAGGGGGTATTCTGTGTGTGTGAGACATTACAGAGGGGGTATTCTGTGTGTGAGACATTACAGAGGGGGTATTCTGTGTGTGAGACATTACAGAGGGGGTATTCTGTGTGTGTGAGACATTACAGAGGAGGTATTCGGTGTGTGTGAGACATTACAGAGGGGTATTCTGTGCGTGTGAGACATTACAGAGGGGTATTCTGTGCGTGTGAGACATTACAGAAGGGGTATTATGTGTGTGTGAGACATTACAGAGGGGTATTCTGTGTGTGTGTGTGAGACATTACAGAAGGTGTATTCTGTGTGTGTGAGACATTAGAGAGGGGGTATTCTGTGTTTGTGAGACATTACACAGGCAGAGTCTCTGTTATGTAACAGCCGCCTCTATAGGTTAGAGGTGAGCTCAGGGTGGGCGGGGTCTAGATGTTGCCATGGAGGAGAGAGAGAGAGATCGCATGTGTGTTCCACTAACAGGTAATTCGGCATTTGGAATTACAGAGGGGGTATTCTGTGTGTGTGAGACATTACAGAGGGGTATTCTGTGTGTGTGAGACATTACAGAGGGGTATTCTGTGTGTGTGAGACATTACAGAAGGGGTATTATGTGTGTGTGAGACATTACAGAGGGGTATTCTGTGTGTGTGTGTGACATTACAGAAGGTGTATTCTGTGTGTGTGAGACATTAGAGAGGGGGTATTCTGTGTTTGTGAGACATTACACAGGCAGAGTCTCTGTTATGTAACAGCCGCCTCTATAGGTTAGAGGTGAGCTCAGGGTGGGCGGGGTCTAGATGTTGCCATGGAGGAGAGAGAGAGATCGCATGTGTGTTCCACTAACAGGTAATTCGGCATTTGGAATTACAAAGGGGGTATTCTGTGTGTGTGAGACATTACAGAAGGGGTATTCTGTGTGTGTGTGTGAGACATTACAGAGGGGGTATTCTGTGTGTGTGAGACATTACAGAGGGGTATTCTGTGTGTGTGAGACATTACAGAAGGGGTATTCTGTGTGTGTGTGTGTGTGAGACATTACAGAGGGGTATTCTGTGTGTGTGAGACATTACAGAAGGGGCATTGTGTGTGTGTGTGTGTGAGACATTACAGAGGGGTATTATGTGTGTGTGAGACATTACAGAAGGGTATTCTGTGTGTGAGAGACATTACAGAGGGGGTATTCTGTGTGTGTGAGACATTATAGAGGGGGTATTCTTTGTGTGTGAGACATTACAGAAGGGTATTCTGTGTGTGTGAGACATTACAGAGGGGGTATTCTGTGTGTGTGAGACATTATAGAGGGGGTATTCTGTGTGTGTGAGACATTACAGAGGGGTATTGTGTGTGTGTGTGTGTGTGACATTACAGAGGGGGTATTCTATGTGTGTGAGACATTACAGAGGGGGTATTCTGTGTGTGAGACATTACAGAGGGGGTATTCTATGTGTGAGA
This sequence comes from Mixophyes fleayi, assembly GCF_038048845.1. Taxonomy (NCBI): domain Eukaryota; kingdom Metazoa; phylum Chordata; class Amphibia; order Anura; family Limnodynastidae; genus Mixophyes; species Mixophyes fleayi. The sequence continues at coordinate 50,434 of NW_027447433.1, read as the reverse complement.
CATTACAGAGGGTTATTCTGTGTGTGTTAGACATTACAGAAGGTGTATTCTGTGTGTGTGAGACATTACAGAGGGGGTATTCTGTGTTTGTGAGACATTACACAGGCAGAGTCTCTGTTATGTAACAGCCGCCTCTATAGGTTAGAGGTGAGCTCAGGGTGGGCGGGGTCTAGATGTTGCCATGGAGGAGAGAGAGAGATCGCATGTGTGTTCCACTAACAGGTAATTCGGCATTTGGAATTACAGAGGGGGTATTCTGTGTGTGTGAGACATTACAGAGGGGTATTCTGTGTGTGTGAGACATTACAGAGGGGTATTCTGTGTGTGTGAGACATTACAGAAGGGGTATTATGTGTGTGTGAGACATTACAGAGGGGTATTCTGTGTGTGTGAGACATTACAGAAGGTGTATTCTGTGTGTGTGAGACATTAGAGAGGGGGTATTCTGTGTTTGTGAGACATTACACAGGCAGAGTCTCTGTTATGTAACAGCCGCCTCTATAGGTTAGAGGTGAGCTCAGGGTGGGCGGGGTCTAGATGTTGCCATGGAGGAGAGAGAGAGATCGCATGTGTGTTCCACTAACAGGTAATTCGGCATTTGGAATTACAGAGGGGGTATTCTGTGTGTGTGAGACATTACAGAAGGGGTATTCTGTGTGTGTGTGTGTGAGACATTACAGAGGGGGTATTCTGTGTGTGTGAGACATTACAGAGGGGTATTCTGTGTGTGTGAGACATTACAGAAGGGGTATTCTGTGTGTGTGTGTGAGACATTACAGAGGGGTATTCTGTGTGTGTGTGAGACATTACAGAAGGGGCATTGTGTGTGTGTGTGTGTGTGTGTGTGTGAGACATTACAGAGGGGTATTATGTGTGTGTGAGACATTACAGAGGGGTATTATGTGTGTGTGAGACATTACAGAAGGGTATTCTGTGTGTGAGAGACATTACAGAGGGGGTATTCTGTGTGTGTGAGACATTATAGAGGGGGTATTCTTTGTGTGTGAGACATTACAGAAGGGTATTCTGTGTGTGTGAGACATTACAGAGGGGGTATTCTGTGTGTATGAGACATTATAGAGGGGGTATTCTGTGTGTGTGAGACATTACAGAGGGGGTATTCTGTGTTTGTGAGACATTACACAGGCAGAGTCTCTGTTATGTAACAGCCGCCTCTATAGGTTAGAGGTGAGCTCAGGGTGGGCGGGGTCTAGATGTTGCCATGGAGGAGAGAGAGAGAGAGATCGCATGTGTGTTCCACTAACAGGAAATTCGGCATTTAGAATTACAGAGGGGGTATTCTGTGTGTGTGAGACATTACAGAGGGGTATTCTGTGTGTGTGAGACATTACAGAAGGGGTATTCTGTGTGTGTGAGACATTACAGAAGGTGTATTCTGTGTGTGTGAGACATTACAGAGGGGTATTCTGTGTGTGTGAGACATTACAGAGGGGTATTCTGTGTGTGTGAGACATTACAGAAGGGTATTCTGTGTGTGTGAGACATTACAGAGGGGTATTCTGTGTGTGTGAGACATTACAGAGGGGTATTCTGTGTGTGTGAGACATTACAGAGGGGTATTCTGTGTGTGTGAGACATTACAGAGGGGGTATTCTGTGTGTGTGAGACATTACAGAGGGGTATTGTGTGTGTGTGTGTGTGTGAGACATTACAGAGGGGTATTATGTGTGTGTGAGACATTACAGAGGGGTATTCTGTGTGTGTGAGACATTACAGAGGGGTATTGTGTGTGTGTGAGACATTACAGAGGGGTATTGTGTGTGTGTGTGTGTGTGTGTGTGTGTGTGTGTGTGTGTGAGACATTACAGAGGGGTATTATGTGTGTGTGAGACATTACAGAGGGGTATTCTGTGTGTGTGAGACATTACAGAAGGGGTATTATGTGTGTGTGAGACATTACAGAGGGGTATTCTGTGTGTGTGTGTGTGAGACATTACAGAAGGTGTATTCTGTGTGTGTGAGACATTAGAGAGGGGGTATTCTGTGTTTGTGAGACATTACACAGGCAGAGTCTCTGTTATGTAACAGCCGCCTCTATAGGTTAGAGGTGAGCTCAGGGTGGGCGGGGTCTAGATGTTGCCATGGAGGAGAGAGAGAGATCGCATGTGTGTTCCACTAACAGGTAATTCGGCATTTGGAATTACAGAGGGGGTATTCTGTGTGTGTGAGACATTACAGAAGGGGTAGTCTGTGTGTGTGTGTGTGTGTGTGAGACATTACAGAGGGGGTATTCTGTGTGTGTGAGACATTACAGAGGGGTATTCTGTGTGTGTGAGACATTACAGAAGGGGTATTCTGTGTGTGTGTGTGAGACATTACAGAGGGGTATTCTGTGTGTGTGAGACATTATAGAGGGGGTATTCTTTGTGTGTGAGACATTACAGAAGGGTATTCTGTGTGTGTGAGACATTACAGAGGGGGTATTCTGTGTGTGTGAGACATTATAGAGGGGGTATTCTGTGTGTGTGAGACATTACAGAGGGGGTATTCTGTGTTTGTGAGACATTACACAGGCAGAGTCTCTGTTATGTAACAGCCGCCTCTATAGGTTAGAGGTGAGCTCAGGGTGGGCGGGGTCTAGATGTTGCCATGGAGGAGAGAGAGAGAGATCGCATGTGTGTTCCACTAACAGGAAATTCGGCATTTAGAATTACAGAGGGGGTATTCTGTGTGTGTGAGACATTACAGAGGGGTATTCTGTGTGTGTGAGACATTACAGAAGGGGTATTCTGTGTGTGTGAGACATTACAGAAGGTGTATTCTGTGTGTGTGAGACATTACAGAGGGGTATTCTGTGTGTGTGAGACATTACAGAGGGGTATTCTGTGTGTGTGAGACATTACAGAAGGGTATTCTGTGTGTGTGAGACATTACAGAGGGGTATTCTGTGTGTGTGAGACATTACAGAGGGGTATTCTGTGTGTGTGAGACATTACAGAGGGGTATTCTGTGTGTGTGAGACATTACAGAGGGGGTATTCTGTGTGTGTGAGACATTACAGAGGGGTATTGTGTGTGTGTGAGACATTACAGAGGGGTATTGTGTGTGTGTGTGTGTGTGTGTGTGTGTGAGACATTACAGAGGGGTATTATGTGTGTGTGAGACATTACAGAGGGGTATTCTGTGTGTGTGAGACATTACAGAAGGGGTATTATGTGTGTGTGAGACATTACAGAGGGGTATTCTGTGTGTGTGTGTGTGAGACATTACAGAAGGTGTATTCTGTGTGTGTGAGACATTAGAGAGGGGGTATTCTGTGTTTGTGAGACATTACACAGGCAGAGTCTCTGTTATGTAACAGCCGCCTCTATAGGTTAGAGGTGAGCTCAGGGTGGGCGGGGTCTAGATGTTGCCATGGAGGAGAGAGAGAGATCGCATGTGTGTTCCACTAACAGGTAATTCGGCATTTGGAATTACAGAGGGGGTATTCTGTGTGTGTGAGACATTACAGAAGGGGTAGTCTGTGTGTGTGTGTGTGTGTGAGACATTACAGAGGGGGTATTCTGTGTGTGTGAGACATTACAGAGGGGTATTCTGTGTGTGTGAGACATTACAGAAGGGGTATTCTGTGTGTGTGTGTGAGACATTACAGAGGGGTATTCTGTGTGTGTGAGACATTATAGAGGGGGTATTCTTTGTGTGTGAGACATTACAGAAGGGTATTCTGTGTGTGTGAGACATTACAGAGGGGGTATTCTGTGTGTGTGAGACATTATAGAGGGGGTATTCTGTGTGTGTGAGACATTACAGAGGGGGTATTCTGTGTTTGTGAGACATTACACAGGCAGAGTCTCTGTTATGTAACAGCCGCCTCTATAGGTTAGAGGTGAGCTCAGGGTGGGCGGGGTCTAGATGTTGCCATGGAGGAGAGAGAGAGAGATCGCATGTGTGTTCCACTAACAGGAAATTCGGCATTTAGAATTACAGAGGGGGTATTCTGTGTGTGTGAGACATTACAGAGGGGTATTCTGTGTGTGTGAGACATTACAGAAGGGGTATTCTGTGTGTGTGAGACATTACAGAAGGTGTATTCTGTGTGTGTGAGACATTACAGAGGGGTATTCTGTGTGTGTGAGACATTACAGAGGGGTATTCTGTGTGTGTGAGACATTACAGAAGGGTATTCTGTGTGTGTGAGACATTACAGAGGGGTATTCTGTGTGTGTGAGACATTACAGAGGGGTATTCTGTGTGTGTGAGACATTACAGAGGGGTATTCTGTGTGTGTGAGACATTACAGAGGGGGTATTCTGTGTGTGTGAGACATTACAGAGGGGGTATTCTGTGTGTGTGAGACATTACAGAGGGGTATTGTGTGTGTGTGTGTGTGTGTGTGTGAGACATTACAGAGGGGTATTATGTGTGTGTGAGACATTACAGAGGGGTATTCTGTGTGTGTGAGACATTACAGAGGGGGTATTCTGTGTGTGTGAGACATTACAGAGGGGTATTGTGTGTGTGTGTGTGTGTGTGTGTGTGTGTGTGAGACATTACAGAGGGGTATTATGTGTGTGTGAGACATTACAGAGGGGTATTCTGTGTGTGTGAGACATTACAGAAGGGTATTCTGTGTGTGAGAGACATTACAGAGGGGGTATTCTGTGTGTGTGTGTGAGACATTACAGAAGGTGTATTCTGTGTGTGTGAGACATTAGAGAGGGGGTATTCTGTGTTTGTGAGACATTACACAGGCAGAGTCTCTGTTATGTAACAGCCGCCTCTATAGGTTAGAGGTGAGCTCAGGGTGGGCGGGGTCTAGATGTTGCCATGGAGGAGAGAGAGAGATCGCATGTGTGTTCCACTAACAGGTAATTCGGCATTTGGAATTACAGAGGGGGTATTCTGTGTGTGTGAGACATTACAGAGGGGTATTCTGTGTGTGTGAGACATTACAGAGGGGTATTCTGTGTGTGTGAGACATTACAGAAGGGGTATTGTGTGTGTGAGACATTACAGAAGGGTATTCTGTGTGTGTGAGACATTACAGAGGTGTATTCTGTGTGTGTGAGACATTACAGAGGGGTATTCTATGTGTGTGAGACATTACAGAGGGGTATTCTGTGTGTGTGAGACATTACAGAGGGGTATTCTGTGTGTGTGAGACATTACAGAGGGGTATTCTGTGTGTGTGTGTGAGACATTACAGAGGGGTATTCTGTGTGTGTGTGTGTGAGACATTACAGAGGGGTATTCTGTGTGTGTGTGTGAGACATTACAGAGGGGTATTCTGTGTGTGTGAGACATTACAGAAGGGGTATTCTGTGTGTGTGAGACATTACAGAAGGGGTATTCTGTGTTTGTGAGACATTACACAGGCAGAGTCTCTGTTATGTAACAGCCGCCTCTATAGGTTAGAGGTGAGCTCAGGGTGGGCGGGGTCTAGATGTTGCCATGGAGGAGAGAGAGAGAGATCGCATGTGTGTTCCACTAACAGAAAATTCGGCATTTAGAATTACAGAGGGGGTATTCTGTGTGTGTGAGACATTACAGAGGGGTATTCTGTGTGTGTGTGAGACATTACAGAAGGGGTATTCTGTGTGTGTGAGACATTACAGAAGGTGTATTCTGTGTGTGTGAGACATTACAGAGGGGTATTCTGTGTGTGTGAGACATTACAGAGGGGTATTCTGTGTGTGTGAGACATTACAGAGGGGTATTCTGTGTGTGTGAGACATTACAGAAGGGTATTCTGTGTGTGTGAGACATTACAGAGGGGTATTCTGTGTGTGTGAGACATTACAGAGGGGTATTCTGTGTGTGTGAGACATTACAGAGGGGTATTCTGTGTGTGTGAGACATTACAGAGGGGGTATTCTGTGTGTGTGAGACATTACAGAGGGGGTATTCTGTGTGTGTGAGACATTACAGAGGGGTATTGTGTGTGTGTGTGTGTGTGTGTGAGACATTACAGAGGGGTATTATGTGTGTGTGAGACATTACAGAGGGGTATTCTGTGTGTGTGAGACATTACAGAGGGGGTATTCTGTGTGTGTGAGACATTACAGAGGGGTAGTGTGTGTGTGTGTGTGTGTGTGTGTGTGTGTGTGTGTGTGTGAGACATTACAGAGGGGTATTATGTGTGTGTGAGACATTACAGAGGGGTATTCTGTGTGTGTGAGACATTACAGAAGGGTATTCTGTGTGTGAGAGACATTACAGAGGGGGTATTCTGTGTGTGTGTGTGAGACATTACAGAAGGTGTATTCTGTGTGTGTGAGACATTAGAGAGGGGGTATTCTGTGTTTGTGAGACATTACACAGGCAGAGTCTCTGTTATGTAACAGCCGCCTCTATAGGTTAGAGGTGAGCTCAGGGTGGGCGGGGTCTAGATGTTGCCATGGAGGAGAGAGAGAGATCGCATGTGTGTTCCACTAACAGGTAATTCGGCATTTGGAATTACAGAGGGGGTATTCTGTGTGTGTGAGACATTACAGAAGGGGTAGTCTGTGTGTGTGTGTGAGACATTACAGAGGGGGTATTCTGTGTGTGTGAGACATTACAGAGGGGTATTCTGTGTGTGTGAGACATTACAGAAGGGGTATTCTGTGTGTGTGTGTGAGACATTACAGAGGGGTATTCTGTGTGTGTGAGACATTACAGAAGGGGTATTGTGTGTGTGTGTGTGTGAGACATTACAGAGGGGTATTATGTGTGTGTGAGACATTACAGAGGGGTATTATGTGTGTGTGAGACATTACAGAAGGGTATTCTGTGTGTGAGAGACATTACAGAGGGGGTATTCTGTGTGTGTGAGACATTATAGAGGGGGTATTCTTTGTGTGTGAGACATTACAGAAGGGTATTCTGTGTGTGTGAGACATTACAGAGGGGGTATTCTGTGTGTGTGAGACATTATAGAGGGGGTATTCTGTGTGTGTGAGACATTACAGAGGGGTATTGTGTGTGTGTGAGACATTACAGAGGGGTATTCTGTGTGTGTGTGTGAGACATTACAGAAGGTGTATTCTGTGTGTGTGAGACATTACAGAGGGGGTATTCTGTGTGTGTGAGACATTACAGAAGGGTATTCTGTGTGTGTGAGACATTACAGAGGGGTATTCTGTGTGTGTGAGACATTACAGAGGGGTATTCTATGTGTGTGAGACATTACAGAGGGGTATTCTGTGTGTGTGAGACATTACAGAGGGGTATTCTGTGTGTGTGAGACATTACAGAGGGGTATTCTGTGTGTGTGTGTGAGACATTACAGAGGGGTATTCTGTGTGTGTGTGTGAGACATTACAGAGGGGTATTCTGTGTGTGTGTGTGAGACATTACAGAGAGGTATTCTGTGTGTGTGAGACATTACAGAAGGGGTATTCTGTGTGTGTGAGACATTACAGAAGGGGTATTCTGTGTGTGTGTGTGTGAGACATTACAGAGGGGGTATTCTGTGTGTGTGTGACATTACAGAGGGGTATTCTGTGTGTGTGAGACATTACAGAAGGGGTATTCTGTGTGTGTGAGACATTACAGAAGGGGTATTGTGTGTGTGTGTGTGTGAGACATTACAGAGGGGTATTATGTGTGTGTGTAAGACATTACAGAGGGGTATTATGTGTGTGTGAGACATTACAGAGGGGTATTCTGTGTGTGTGAGACATTACAGAGGGGGTATTCTTTGTGTGTGAGACATTACAGAAGGGGTATTCTGTGTGTGTGAGACATTACAGAGGGGTATTCTGTGTGTGTGAGACATTATAGAGGGGGTATTCTTTGTGTGTGAGACATTACAGAAGGGTATTCTGTGTGTGTGAGACATTACAGAGGGGGTATTCTGTGTGTGTGAGACATTATAGAGGGGGTATTCTGTGTGTGTGAGACATTACAGAGGGGTATTGTGTGTGTGTGTGTGTGACATTACAGAGGGGTATTCTGTGTGTGTGAGACATTACAGAGGGGTTATTCTGTGTGTGAGACATTACAGAGGGGGTATTCTGTGTGTGAGACATTACAGAGGGGGTATTCTGTGTGTGTTAGACATTACAGAAGGTGTATTCTGTGTGTGTGAGACATTACAGAGGGGGTATTCTGTGTTTGTGAGATATTACACAGGCAGAGTCTCTGTTATGTAACAGCCGCCTCTATAGGTTAGAGGTGAGCTCAGGGTGGGCGGGGTCTAGATGTTGCCATGGAGGAGAGAGAGAGAGATCGCATGTGTGTTCCACTAACAGGAAATTCGGCATTTAGAATTACAGAGGGGGTATTCTGTGTGTGTGAGACATTACAGAGGGGTATTCTGTGTGTGTGAGACATTACAGAAGGGGTATTCTGTGTGTGTGAGACATTACAGAAGGTGTATTCTGTGTGTGTGAGACATTACAGAAGGTGTATTCTGTGTGTGTGAGACATTACAGAGGGGTATTCTGTGTGTGTGAGACATTACAGAGGGGTATTCTGTGTGTGAGACATTACAGAAGGGTATTCTGTGTGTGTGAGACATTACAGAGGGGTATTCTGTGTGTGTGAGACATTACAGAGGGGTATTCTGTGTGTGTGAGACATTACAGAGGGGTATTCTTTGTGTGTGAGACATTACAGAAGGGGTATTATGTCTGTGTCAGACATTTAACATGGGTATTCTGTGTGTGTGAGACATTACAGAGGGGGTATTCTGTGTGTGTGAGACATTACAGAGGGGTATTCTGTGTGTGTGAGACATTACAGAAGGGTATTCTGTGTGTGAGAGACATTACAGAGGGGGTATTCTGTGTGTGTGAGACATTATAGAGGGGGTATTCTTTGTGTGTGAGACATTACAGAAGGGTATTCTGTGTGTGTGAGACATTACAGAGGGGGTATTCTGTGTGTGTGAGACATTAAAGAGGGGGTATTCTGTGTGTGTGAGACATTACAGAGGGGTATTGTGTGTGTGTGACATTACAGAGGGGTATTCTGTGTGTGTGAGACATTACAGAGGGGGTATTCTGTGTGTGAGACATTACAGAGGGGGTATTCTGTGTGTGAGACATTACAGAGGGGGTATTCTGTGTGTGAGACATTACAGAGGGGGTATTCTGTGTGTGAGAGACATTACAGAGGAGGTATTCGGTGTGTGTGAGACATTACAGAGGGGTATTCTGTGCGTGTGAGACATTACAGAAGGGGTATTATGTGTGTGTGAGACATTACAGAGGGGTATTCTGTGTGTGTGTGTGAGACATTACAGAAGGTGTATTCTGTGTGTGTGAGACATTAGAGAGGGGGTATTCTGTGTTTGTGAGACATTACACAGGCAGAGTCTCTGTTATGTAACAGCCGCCTCTATAGGTTAGAGGTGAGCTCAGGGTGGGCGGGGTCTAGATGTTGCCATGGAGGAGAGAGAGAGATCGCATGTGTGTTCCACTAACAGGTAATTCGGCATTTGGAATTACAGAGGGGGTATTCTGTGTGTGTGAGACATTACAGAGGGGTATTCTGTGTGTGTGAGACATTACAGAGGGGTATTCTGTGTGTGTGAGACATTACAGAAGGGGTATTATGTGTGTGTGAGACATTACAGAGGGGTATTCTGTGTGTGTGTGTGTGTGAGACATTACAGAAGGTGTATTCTGTGTGTGTGAGACATTAGAGAGGGGGTATTCTGTGTTTGTGAGACATTACACAGGCAGAGTCTCTGTTATGTAACAGCCGCCTCTATAGGTTAGAGGTGAGCTCAGGGTGGGCGGGGTCTAGATGTTGCCATGGAGGAGAGAGAGAGATCGCATGTGTGTTCCACTAACAGGTAATTCGGCATTTGGAATTACAGAGGGGGTATTCTGTGTGTGTGAGACATTACAGAAGGGGTATTCTGTGTGTGAGACATTACAGAGGGGGTATTCTGTGTGTGTGAGACATTACAGAAGGGTATTCTGTGTGTGAGAGACATTACAGAGGGGGTATTCTGTGTGTGTGAGACATTATAGAGGGGGTATTCTTTGTGTGTGAGACATTACAGAAGGGTATTCTGTGTGTGTGAGACATTACAGAGGGGGTATTCTGTGTGTGTGAGACATTATAGAGGGGGTATTCTGTGTGTGTGAGACATTACAGAGGGGTATTGTGTGTGTGTGTGTGTGTGTGTGTGTGTGACATTACAGAGGGGTATTCTGTGTGTGTGAGACATTACAGAGGGGTATTCTGTGTGTGTGAGACATTACAGAGGGGGTATTCTGTGTGTGAGAGACATTACAGAGGGGGTATTCTGTGTGTGTGAGACATTATAGAGGGGGTATTCTTTGTGTGTGAGACATTACAGAAGGGTATTCTGTGTGTGTGAGACATTACAGAGGGGGTATTCTGTGTGTGTGAGACGTTAAAGAGGGGGTATTGTGTGTGTGTGTGACATTACAGAGGGGTATTCTGTGTGTGTGAGACATTACAGAGGGGGTATTCTGTGTGTGAGACATTACAGAGGGGGTATTCTGTGTGTGAGACATTACAGAGGGGGTATTCTGTGTGTGAGACATTACAGAGGGGGTATTCTGTGTTTGTGAGACATTACACAGGCAGAGTCTCTGTTATGTAACAGCCGCCTCTATAGGTTAGAGGTGAGCTCAGGGTGGGCGGGGTCTAGATGTTGCCATGGAGGAGAGAGAGAGATCGCATGTGTGTTCCACTAACAGGTAATTCGGCATTTGGAATTACAGAGGGGGTATTCTGTGTGTGTGAGACATTACAGAGGGGTATTCTGTGTGTGTGAGACATTACAGAGGGGTATTCTGTGTGTGTGAGACATTACAGAAGGGGTATTATGTGTGTGTGAGACATTACAGAGGGGTATTCTGTGTGTGTGTGTGTGTGAGACATTACAGAAGGTGTATTCTGTGTGTGTGAGACATTAGAGAGGGGGTATTCTGTGTTTGTGAGACATTACACAGGCAGAGTCTCTGTTATGTAACAGCCGCCTCTATAGGTTAGAGGTGAGCTCAGGGTGGGCGGGGTCTAGATGTTGCCATGGAGGAGAGAGAGAGATCGCATGTGTGTTCCACTAACAGGTAATTCGGCATTTGGAATTACAGAGGGGGTATTCTGTGTGTGTGAGACATTACAGAAGGGGTATTCTGTGTGTGAGACATTACAGAGGGGGTATTCTGTGTGTGTGAGACATTACAGAGGGGTATTCTGTGTGTGTGAGACATTACAGAAGGGGTATTCTGTGTGTGTGTGTGAGACATTACAGAGGGGTATTCTGTGTGTGTGAGACATTACAGAAGGGGTATTGTGTGTGTGTGTGTGAGACATTACAGAGGGGTATTATGTGTGTGTGAGACATTACAGAGGGGTATTATGTGTGTGTGAGACATTACAGAAGGGTATTCTGTGTGTGAGAGACATTACAGAGGGGGTATTCTGTGTGTGTGAGACATTATAGAGGGGGTATTCTTTGTGTGTGAGACATTACAGAAGGGTATTCTGTGTGTGTGAGACATTACAGAGGGGGTATTCTGTGTGTGTGAGACATTACAGAGGGGGTATTCTGTGTGTGTGAGACATTATAGAGGGGGTATTGTGTGTGTGTGTGTGTGTGTGTGTGTGTGTGTGTGTGTGTGACATTACAGAGGGGTATTCTGTGTGTGTGAGACATTACAGAGGGGGTATTCTGTGTGTGAGACATTACAGAGGGGGTATTCTGTGTGTGTGAGACATTACACAGGCAGAGTCTCTGTTATGTAACAGCCGCCTCTATAGGTTAGAGGTGAGCTCAGGGTGGGCGGGGTCTAGATGTTGCAATGGAGGAGAGAGAGAGAGATCGCATGTGTGTTCCACTAACAGGAAATTCGGCATTTAGAATTACAGAGGGGGTATTCTGTGTGTGTGAGACATTACAGAGGGGTATTCTGTGTGTGTGAGACATTACAGAGGGGTATTCTGTGTGTGTGAGACATTACAGAGGGGTATTCTGTGTGTGTGAGACATTACAGAGGGGTATTCTGTGTGTGTGAGACATTACAGAAGGGTATTCTGTGTGTGTGAGACATTACAGAGGGGTATTCTGTGTGTGTGAGACATTACAGAGGGGTATTCTGTGTGTGTGAGACATTACAGAGGGGTATTCTTTGTGTGTGAGACATTACAGAAGGGGTATTATGTCTGTGTCAGACATTTAACATGGGTATTCTGTGTGTGTGAGACATTACAGAGGGGGTATTCTGTGTGTGTGAGACATTACAGAGGTGGTATTCTGTGTGTGTGAGACATTACAGAGGGGTATTGTGTGTGTGTGTGTGTGTGTGTGTGTGTGTGTGTGTGTGTGTGTGAGACATTACAGAAGGGTATTATGTGTGTGTGAGACATTACAGAGGGGTATTCTGTGTGTGTGAGACATTACAGAAGGGTATTCTGTGTGTGAGAGACATTACAGAGGGGGTATTCTGTGTGTGTGAGACATTATAGAGGGGGTATTCTTTGTGTGTGAGACATTACAGAAGGGTATTCTGTGTGTGTGAGACATTACAGAGGGGATATTCTGTGTGTGAGAGACATTAAAGAGGGGGTATTCTGTGTGTGTGAGACATTACAGAGGGGTATTGTGTGTGTGTGACATTACAGAGGGGTATTCTGTGTGTGTGAGACATTACAGAGGGGGTATTCTGTGTGTGAGACATTACAGAGGGGGTATTCTGTGTGTGAGACATTACAAAGGGGGTATTCTGTGTGTGAGACATTACAGAGGGGGTATTCTGTGTTTGTGAGACATTACACAGGCAGAGTCTCTGTTATGTAACAGCCGCCTCTATAGGTTAGAGGTGAGCTCAGGGTGGGCGGGGTCTAGATGTTGCAATGGAGGAGAGAGAGAGAGATCGCATGTGTGTTCCACTAACAGGAAATTCGGCATTTAGAATTACAGAGGGGGTATTCTGTGTGTGTGAGACATTACAGAAGGGGTATTCTGTGTGTGTGAGACATTACAGAAGGTGTATTCTGTGTGTGTGAGACATTACAGAAGGTGTATTCTGTGTGTGTGAGACATTACAGAGGGGTATTCTGTGTGTGTGAGACATTACAGAGGGGTATTCTGTGTGTGTGAGACATTACAGAGGGGTATTCTGTGTGTGTGAGACATTACAGAGGGGTATTCTTTGTGTGTGAGACATTACAGAAGGGGTATTATGTCTGTGTCAGACATTTAACATGGGTATTCTGTGTGTGTGAGACATTACAGAGGGGGTATTCTGTGTGTGTGAGACATTACAGAGGTGGTATTCTGTGTGTGTGAGACATTACAGAGGGGTATTATGTGTGTGTGAGACATTACAGAGGGGTATTCTGTGTGTGTGAGACATTACAGAAGGGTATTCTGTGTGTGAGAGACATTACAGAGGGGGTATTCTGTGTGTGTGAGACATTATAGAGGGGGTATTCTGTGTGTGTGAGACATTAAAGAGGGGGTATTCTGTGTGTGTGAGACATTACAGAGGGGTATTGTGTGTGTGTGACATTACAGAGGGGTATTCTGTGTGTGTGAGACATTACAGAGGGGGTATTCTGTGTGTGAGACATTACAGAGGGGGTATTCTGTGTGTGAGACATTACAGAGGGGGTATTCTGTGTGTGAGACATTAGAGGGGGTATTCTGTGTGTGAGACATTACAGAGGGGGTATTCTGTGTGTGAGAGACATTATTGAGGAGGTATTCGGTGTGTGTGAGACATTACAGAGGGGTATTCTGTGCGTGTGAGACATTACAGAAGGGGTATTATGTGTGTGTGAGACATTACAGAGGGGTATTCTGTGTGTGTGTGTGAGACATTACAGAAGGTGTATTCTGTGTGTGTGAGACATTAGAGAGGGGGTATTCTGTGTTTGTGAGACATTACACAGGCAGAGTCTCTGTTATGTAACAGCCGCCTCTATAGGTTAGAGGTGAGCTCAGGGTGGGCGGGGTCTAGATGTTGCCATGGAGGAGAGAGAGAGATCGCATGTGTGTTCCACTAACAGGTAATTCGGCATTTGGAATTACAGAGGGGGTATTCTGTGTGTGTAAGACATTACAGAGGGGTATTCTGTGTGTGTGAGACATTACAGAGGGGTATTCTGTGTGTGTGAGACATTACAGAAGGGGTATTATGTGTGTGTGAGACATTACAGAGGGGTATTCTGTGTGTGTGTGTGTGAGACATTACAGAAGGTGTATTCTGTGTGTGTGAGACATTAGAGAGGGGGTATTCTGTGTTTGTGAGACATTACACAGGCAGAGTCTCTGTTATGTAACAGCCGCCTCTATAGGTTAGAGGTGAGCTCAGGGTGGGCGGGGTCTAGATGTTGCCATGGAGGAGAGAGAGAGATCGCATGTGTGTTCCACTAACAGGTAATTCGGCATTTGGAATTACAGAGGGGGTATTCTGTGTGTGTGAGACATTACAGAAGGGGTATTCTGTGTGTGAGACATTACAGAAGGGGTATTCTGTGTGTGTGTGTGAGACATTACAGAGGGGTATTCTGTGTGTGTGAGACATTACAGAAGGGGTATTGTGTGTGTGTGTGTGAGACATTACAGAGGGGTATTATGTGTGTGTGAGACATTACAGAGGGGTATTATGTGTGTGTGAGACATTACAGAAGGGTATTCTGTGTGTGAGAGACATTACAGAGGGGGTATTCTGTGTGTGTGAGACATTATAGAGGGGGTATTCTTTGTGTGTGAGACATTACAGAAGGGTATTCTGTGTGTGTGAGACATTACAGAGGGGGTATTCTGTGTGTGTGAGACATTACAGAGGGGGTATTCTGTGTGTGTGAGACATTATAGAGGGGGTATTGTGTGTGTGTGTGTGTGTGTGTGTGTGTGTGTGTGTGTGACATTACAGAGGGGTATTCTGTGTGTGTGAGACATTACAGAGGGGGTATTCTGTGTGTGAGACATTACAGAGGGGGTATTCTGTGTGTGTGAGACATTACACAGGCAGAGTCTCTGTTATGTAACAGCCGCCTCTATAGGTTAGAGGTGAGCTCAGGGTGGGCGGGGTCTAGATGTTGCAATGGAGGAGAGAGAGAGAGATCGCATGTGTGTTCCACTAACAGGAAATTCGGCATTTAGAATTACAGAGGGGGTATTCTGTGTGTGTGAGACATTACAGAGGGGTATTCTGTGTGTGTGAGACATTACAGAGGGGTATTCTGTGTGTGTGAGACATTACAGAGGGGTATTCTGTGTGTGTGAGACATTACAGAGGGGTATTCTGTGTGTGTGAGACATTACAGAAGGGTATTCTGTGTGTGTGAGACATTACAGAGGGGTATTCTGTGTGTGTGAGACATTACAGAGGGGGTATTCTGTGTGTGTGAGACATTACAGAGGGGGTATTCTGTGTGTGTGAGACGTTAAAGAGGGGGTATTGTGTGTGTGTGTGACATTACAGAGGGGTATTCTGTGTGTGTGAGACATTACAGAGGGGGTATTCTGTGTGTGAGACATTACAGAGGGGGTATTCTGTGTGTGAGACATTACAGAGGGGGTATTCTGTGTGTGAGACATTACAGAGGGGGTATTCTGTGTTTGTGAGACATTACACAGGCAGAGTCTCTGTTATGTAACAGCCGCCTCTATAGGTTAGAGGTGAGCTCAGGGTGGGCGGGGTCTAGATGTTGCCATGGAGGAGAGAGAGAGATCGCATGTGTGTTCCACTAACAGGTAATTCGGCATTTGGAATTACAGAGGGGGTATTCTGTGTGTGTGAGACATTACAGAGGGGTATTCTGTGTGTGTGAGACATTACAGAGGGGTATTCTGTGTGTGTGAGACATTACAGAAGGGGTATTATGTGTGTGTGAGACATTACAGAGGGGTATTCTGTGTGTGTGTGTGTGAGACATTACAGAAGGTGTATTCTGTGTGTGTGAGACATTAGAGAGGGGGTATTCTGTGTTTGTGAGACATTACACAGGCAGAGTCTCTGTTATGTAACAGCCGCCTCTATAGGTTAGAGGTGAGCTCAGGGTGGGCGGGGTCTAGATGTTGCCATGGAGGAGAGAGAGAGATCGCATGTGTGTTCCACTAACAGGTAATTCGGCATTTGGAATTACAGAGGGGGTATTCTGTGTGTGTGAGACATTACAGAAGGGGTATTCTGTGTGTGAGACATTACAGAGGGGGTATTCTGTGTGTGAGACATTACAGAGGGGTATTCTGTGTGTGTGAGACATTACAGAAGGGGTATTCTGTGTGTGTGTGTGAGACATTACAGAGGGGTATTCTGTGTGTGTGAGACATTACAGAAGGGGTATTGTGTGTGTGTGTGTGAGACATTACAGAGGGGTATTATGTGTGTGTGAGACATTACAGAGGGGTATTATGTGTGTGTGAGACATTACAGAAGGGTATTCTGTGTGTGAGAGACATTACAGAGGGGGTATTCTGTGTGTGTGAGACATTATAGAGGGGGTATTCTTTGTGTGTGAGACATTACAGAAGGGTATTCTGTGTGTGTGAGACATTACAGAGGGGGTATTCTGTGTGTGTGAGACATTACAGAGGGGGTATTCTGTGTGTGTGAGACATTATAGAGGGGGTATTGTGTGTGTGTGTGTGTGTGTGTGTGTGTGTGACATTACAGAGGGGTATTCTGTGTGTGTGAGACATTACAGAGGGGGTATTCTGTGTGTGAGACATTACAGAGGGGGTATTCTGTGTGTGTGAGACATTACACAGGCAGAGTCTCTGTTATGTAACAGCCGCCTCTATAGGTTAGAGGTGAGCTCAGGGTGGGCGGGGTCTAGATGTTGCAATGGAGGAGAGAGAGAGAGATCGCATGTGTGTTCCACTAACAGGAAATTCGGCATTTAGAATTACAGAGGGGGTATTCTGTGTGTGTGAGACATTACAGAGGGGTATTCTGTGTGTGTGAGACATTACAGAGGGGTATTCTGTGTGTGTGAGACATTACAGAGGGGTATTCTGTGTGTGTGAGACATTACAGAGGGGTATTCTGTGTGTGTGAGACATTACAGAAGGGTATTCTGTGTGTGTGAGACATTACAGAGGGGTATTCTGTGTGTGTGAGACATTACAGAGGGGTATTCTGTGTGTGTGAGACATTACAGAGGGGTATTCTTTGTGTGTGAGACATTACAGAAGGGGTATTATGTCTGTGTCAGACATTTAACATGGGTATTCTGTGTGTGTGAGACATTACAGAGGGGGTATTCTGTGTGTGTGAGACATTACAGAGGTGGTATTCTGTGTGTGTGAGACATTACAGAGGGGTATTGTGTGTGTGTGTGTGTGTGTGTGTGTGTGTGTGTGTGTGTGTGTGTGTGTGAGACATTACAGAAGGGTATTATGTGTGTGTGAGACATTACAGAGGGGTATTCTGTGTGTGTGAGACATTACAGAAGGGTATTCTGTGTGTGAGAGACATTACAGAGGGGGTATTCTGTGTGTGTGAGACATTATAGAGGGGGTATTCTTTGTGTGTGAGACATTACAGAAGGGTATTCTGTGTGTGTGAGACATTACAGAGGGGATATTCTGTGTGTGAGAGACATTAAAGAGGGGGTATTCTGTGTGTGTGAGACATTACAGAGGGGTATTGTGTGTGTGTGACATTACAGAGGGGTATTCTGTGTGTGTGAGACATTACAGAGGGGGTATTCTGTGTGTGAGACATTACAGAGGGGGTATTCTGTGTGTGAGACATTACAAAGGGGGTATTCTGTGTGTGAGACATTACAGAGGGGGTATTCTGTGTTTGTGAGACATTACACAGGCAGAGTCTCTGTTATGTAACAGCCGCCTCTATAGGTTAGAGGTGAGCTCAGGGTGGGCGGGGTCTAGATGTTGCAATGGAGGAGAGAGAGAGAGATCGCATGTGTGTTCCACTAACAGGAAATTCGGCATTTAGAATTACAGAGGGGGTATTCTGTGTGTGTGAGACATTACAGAAGGGGTATTCTGTGTGTGTGAGACATTACAGAAGGTGTATTCTGTGTGTGTGAGACATTACAGAAGGTGTATTCTGTGTGTGTGAGACATTACAGAGGGGTATTCTGTGTGTGTGAGACATTACAGAGGGGTATTCTGTGTGTGTGAGACATTACAGAGGGGTATTCTGTGTGTGTGAGACATTACAGAGGGGTATTCTTTGTGTGTGAGACATTACAGAAGGGGTATTATGTCTGTGTCAGACATTTAACATGGGTATTCTGTGTGTGTGAGACATTACAGAGGGGGTATTCTGTGTGTGTGAGACATTACAGAGGTGGTATTCTGTGTGTGTGAGACATTACAGAGGGGTATTATGTGTGTGTGAGACATTACAGAGGGGTATTCTGTGTGTGTGAGACATTACAGAAGGGTATTCTGTGTGTGAGAGACATTACAGAGGGGGTATTCTGTGTGTGTGAGACATTATAGAGGGGGTATTCTGTGTGTGTGAGACATTAAAGAGGGGGTATTCTGTGTGTGTGAGACATTACAGAGGGGTATTGTGTGTGTGTGACATTACAGAGGGGTATTCTGTGTGTGTGAGACATTACAGAGGGGGTATTCTGTGTGTGAGACATTACAGAGGGGGTATTCTGTGTGTGAGACATTACAGAGGGGGTATTCTGTGTGTGAGACATTAGAGGGGGTATTCTGTGTGTGAGACATTACAGAGGGGGTATTCTGTGTGTGAGAGACATTATTGAGGAGGTATTCGGTGTGTGTGAGACATTACAGAGGGGTATTCTGTGCGTGTGAGACATTACAGAAGGGGTATTATGTGTGTGTGAGACATTACAGAGGGGTATTCTGTGTGTGTGTGTGTGTGTGAGACATTACAGAAGGTGTATTCTGTGTGTGTGAGACATTAGAGAGGGGTATTCTGTGCGTGTGAGACATTACAGAAGGGGTATTATGTGTGTGTGAGACATTACAGAGGGGTATTCTGTGTGTGTGTGTGTGTGTGAGACATTACAGAAGGTGTATTCTGTGTTTGTGAGACATTACACAGGCAGAGTCTCTGTTATGTAACAGCCGCCTCTATAGGTTAGAGGTGAGCTCAGGGTGGGCTGGGTCTAGATGTTGCCATGGAGGAGAGAGAGAGATCGCATGTGTGTTCCACTAACAGGTAATTCGGCATTTGGAATTACAGAGGGGGTATTCTGTGTGTGTGAGACATTACAGAGGGGTATTCTGTGTGTGTGAGACATTACAGAGGGGTATTCTGTGTGTGTGAGACATTACAGAAGGGGTATTATGTGTGTGTGAGACATTACAGAGGGGTATTCTGTGTGTGTGTGTGTGAGACATTACAGAAGGTGTATTCTGTGTGTGTGAGACATTAGAGAGGGGGTATTCTGTGTTTGTGAGACATTACACAGGCAGAGTCTCTGTTATGTAACAGCCGCCTCTATAGGTTAGAGGTGAGCTCAGGGTGGGCGGGGTCTAGATGTTGCCATGGAGGAGAGAGAGAGATCGCATGTGTGTTCCACTAACAGGTAATTCGGCATTTGGAATTACAGAGGGGGTATTCTGTGTGTGTGAGACATTACAGAAGGGGTATTCTGTGTGTGAGACATTACAGAAGGGGTATTCTGTGTGTGTGTGTGAGACATTACAGAGGGGTATTCTGTGTGTGTGAGACATTACAGAAGGGGTATTGTGTGTGTGTGTGTGAGACATTACAGAGGGGTATTATGTGTGTGTGAGACATTACAGAGGGGTATTATGTGTGTGTGAGACATTACAGAAGGGTATTCTGTGTGTGAGAGACATTACAGAGGGGGTATTCTGTGTGTGTGAGACATTATAGAGGGGGTATTCTTTGTGTGTGAGACATTACAGAAGGGTATTCTGTGTGTGTGAGACATTACAGAGGGGGTATTCTGTGTGTGTGAGACATTACAGAGGGGGTATTCTGTGTGTGTGAGACATTATAGAGGGGGTATTGTGTGTGTGTGTGTGTGTGTGTGTGTGTGTGTGTGTGTGTGTGTGTGTGTGTGACATTACAGAGGGGTATTCTGTGTGTGTGAGACATTACAGAGGGGGTATTCTGTGTGTGAGACATTACAGAGGGGGTATTCTGTGTGTGTGAGACATTACACAGGCAGAGTCTCTGTTATGTAACAGCCGCCTCTATAGGTTAGAGGTGAGCTCAGGGTGGGCGGGGTCTAGATGTTGCAATGGAGGAGAGAGAGAGAGATCGCATGTGTGTTCCACTAACAGGAAATTCGGCATTTAGAATTACAGAGGGGGTATTCTGTGTGTGTGAGACATTACAGAGGGGTATTCTGTGTGTGTGAGACATTACAGAGGGGTATTCTGTGTGTGTGAGACATTACAGAGGGGTATTCTGTGTGTGTGAGACATTACAGAGGGGTATTCTGTGTGTGTGAGACATTACAGAAGGGTATTCTGTGTGTGTGAGACATTACAGAGGGGTATTCTGTGTGTGTGAGACATTACAGAGGGGGTATTCTGTGTGTGTGAGACATTACAGAGGTGGTATTCTGTGTGTGTGAGACATTACAGAGGGGTATTGTGTGTGTGTGTGTGTGTGTGTGTGTGTGTGAGACATTACAGAAGGGTATTATGTGTGTGTGAGACATTACAGAGGGGTATTCTGTGTGTGTGAGACATTACAGAAGGGTATTCTGTGTGTGAGAGACATTACAGAGGGGGTATTCTGTGTGTGTGAGACATTATAGAGGGGGTATTCTTTGTGTGTGAGACATTACAGAAGGGTATTCTGTGTGTGTGAGACATTACAGAGGGGATATTCTGTGTGTGAGAGACATTAAAGAGGGGGTATTCTGTGTGTGTGAGACATTACAGAGGGGTATTGTGTGTGTGTGACATTACAGAGGGGTATTCTGTGTGTGTGAGACATTACAGAGGGGGTATTCTGTGTGTGAGACATTACAGAGGGGGTATTCTGTGTGTGAGACATTACAAAGGGGGTATTCTGTGTGTGAGACATTACAGAGGGGGTATTCTGTGTTTGTGAGACATTACACAGGCAGAGTCTCTGTTATGTAACAGCCGCCTCTATAGGTTAGAGGTGAGCTCAGGGTGGGCGGGGTCTAGATGTTGCCATGGAGGAGAGAGAGAGATCGCATGTGTGTTCCACTAACAGGTAATTCGGCATTTGGAATTACAGAGGGGGTATTCTGTGTGTGTGAGACATTACAGAGGGGTATTCTGTGTGTGTGAGACATTACAGAGGGGTATTCTGTGTGTGTGAGACATTACAGAAGGGGTATTATGTGTGTGTGAGACATTACAGAGGGGTATTCTGTGTGTGTGTGTGAGACATTACAGAAGGTGTATTCTGTGTGTGTGAGACATTACATAGGGGGTATTCTGTGTTTGTGAGACATTACACAGGCAGAGTCTCTGTTATGTAACAGCCGCCTCTATAGGTTAGAGGTGAGCTCAGGGTGGGCGGGGTCTAGATGTTGCCATGGAGGAGAGAGAGAGATCGCATGTGTGTTCCACTAACAGGTAATTCGTCATTTGGAATTACAGAGGGGGTATTCTGTGTGTGTGAGACATTACAGAAGGGGTATTCTGTGTGTGTGTGTGAGACATTACAGAAGGGGTATTCTGTGTGTGTGTGTGAGACATTACAGAGGGGGTATTCTGTGTGTGTGAGACATTACAGAGGGGTATTCTGTGTGTGTGAGACATTACAGAAGGGGTATTCTGTGTGTGTGTGTGTGACATTACAGAGGGGTATTCTGTGTGTGTGAGACATTACAGAAGGGGCATTGTGTGTGTGTGTGTGTGTGTGAGACATTACAGAGGGGTATTCTGTGTGTGTGAGACATTATAGAGGGGGTATTCTTTGTGTGTGAGACATTACAGAAGGGTATTCTGTGTGTGTGAGACATTACAGAGGGGGTATTCTGTGTGTGTGAGACATTATAGAGGGGGTATTCTGTGTTTGTGAGACATTACAGAGGGGTATTGTGTGTGTGTGTGTGTGTGTGTGTGTGTGTGTGACATTACAGAGGGGTATTCTGTGTGTGTGAGACATTACAGAGGGGGTATTCTGTGTGTGAGACATTACAGAGGGGGTATTCTGTGTGTGTTAGACATTACAGAAGGTGTATTCTGTGTGTGTGAGACATTACAGAGGGGGTATTCTGTGTTTGTGAGACATTACACAGGCAGAGTCTCTGTTATGTAACAGCCGCCTCTATTGCTTAGAGGTGAGCTCAGGGTGGGCGGGGTCTAGATGTTGCCATGGAGGAGAGAGAGAGAGATCGCATGTGTGTTCCACTAACAGGAAATTCGGCATTTAGAATTACAGAGGGGGTATTCTGTGTGTGTGAGACATTACAGAGGGGTATTCTGTGTGTGTGAGACATTACAGAAGGGGTATTCTGTGTGTGTGAGACATTAAAGAGGGGGTATTCTGTGTGTGAGAGACATTACAGAGGGGGTATTCTGTGTGTGTGAGACATTATAGAGGGGGTATTCTTTGTGTGTGAGACATTACAGAAGGGTATTCTGTGTGTGTGAGACATTACAGAGGGGATATTCTGTGTGTGAGAGACATTAAAGAGGGGGTATTCTGTGTGTGTGAGACATTACAGAGGGGTATTGTGTGTGTGTGACATTACAGAGGGGTATTATGTGTGTGTGAGACATTACAGAGGGGTATTCTGTGTGTGTGAGACATTACAGAAGGGTATTCTGTGTGTGAGAGACATTACAGAGGGGGTATTCTGTGTGTGTGAGACATTATAGAGGGGGTATTCTTTGTGTGTGAGACATTACAGAAGGGTATTCTGTGTGTGTGAGACATTACAGAGGGGATATTCTGTGTGTGAGAGACATTAAAGAGGGGGTATTCTGTGTGTGTGAGACATTACAGAGGGGTATTGTGTGTGTGTGACATTACAGAGGGGTATTCTGTGTGTGTGAGACATTACAGAGGGGGTATTCTGTGTGTGAGACATTACAGAGGGGGTATTCTGTGTGTGACATTACAAAGGGGGTATTCTGTGTGTGAGACATTACAGAGGGGGTATTCTGTGTTTGTGAGACATTACACAGGCAGAGTCTCTGTTATGTAACAGCCGCCTCTATAGGTTAGAGGTGAGCTCAGGGTGGGCGGGGTCTAGATGTTGCCATGGAGGAGAGAGAGAGATCGCATGTGTGTTCCACTAACAGGTAATTCGGCATTTGGAATTACAGAGGGGGTGTATTCTGTGTGTGTGAGACATTACAGAGGGGTATTCTGTGTGTGTGAGACATTACAGAGGGGTATTCTGTGTGTGTGAGACATTACAGAAGGGGTATTATGTGTGTGTGAGACATTACAGAGGGGTATTCTGTGTGTGTGTGTGAGACATTACAGAAGGTGTATTCTGTGTGTGTGAGACATTACAGAGGGGGTATTCTGTGTTTGTGAGACATTACACAGGCAGAGTCTCTGTTATGTAACAGCCCGCCTCTATAGGTTAGAGGTGAGCTCAGGGTGGGCGGGGGTCTAGATGTTGCCATGGAGGAGAGAGAGAGATCGCATGTGTGTTCCACTAACAGGTAATTCGTCATTTGGAATTACAGAGGGGGTATTCTGTGTGTGTGAGACATTACAGAAGGGGTATTCTGTGTGTGTGTGTGAGACATTACAGAAGGGGTATTCTGTGTGTGTGTGTGAGACATTACAGAGGGGGTATTCTGTGTGTGTGAGACATTACAGAGGGGTATTCTGTGTGTGTGAGACATTACAGAAGGGGTATTCTGTGTGTGTGTGTGTGACATTTACAGAGGGGTATTCTGTGTGTGTGAGACATTACAGAAGGGGCATTGTGTGTGTGTGTGTGTGTGTGAGACATTACAGAGGGGTATTCTGTGTGTGTGAGACATTATAGAGGGGGTATTCTTTGTGTGTGAGACATTACAGAAGGGTATTCTGTGTGTGTGAGACATTACAGAGGGGGTATTCTGTGTGTGTGAGACATTATAGAGGGGGTATTCTGTGTTTGTGAGACATTACAGAGGGGTATTGTGTGTGTGTGTGTGTGTGTGTGTGTGTGTGTGTGTGTGTGTGTGTGTGTGACATTACAGAGGGGTATTCTGTGTGTGTGAGACATTACAGAGGGGTATTCTGTGTGTGAGACATTACAGAGGGGTATTCTGTGTGTGTTAGACATTACAGAAGGTGTATTCTGTGTGTGTGAGACAATACAGAGGGGGTATCTGTGTTGTGAGACATTACACAGGCAGAGTCTCTGTTATGTAACAGCCGCCTCTATTGCTTAGAGGTGAGCTCAGGGTGGGCGGGGTCTAGATGTTGCCATGGAGGAGAGAGAGAGAGATCGCATGTGTGTTCCACTAACAGGAAATCGGCATTTAGAATTACAGAGGGGGTATTCTGTGTGTGTGAGACATTACAGAGGGGTATTCTGTGGTGTGAGACATTACAGAAGGGGTATTCTGTGTGTGTGAGACATTAAAGAGGGGGTATTCTGTGTGTGTGAGACATTACAGAGGGGTATTGTGTGTGTGTGACATTACAGAGGGGTATTCTGTGTGTGTGAGACATTACAGAGAGGGTATTCTGTGTGTGAGACATTACAGAGGGGGTATTCTGTGTGTGAGACATTACAGAGGGGGTATTCTGTGTGTGAGACATTACAGAGGGGGGTATTCTGTGTGTGAGACATTACAGAGGGGGTATTCTGTGTGTGAGACATTACAGAGGGGGTATTCTGTGTGTGAGAGACATTACAGAGGAGGTATTCGGGTGTGTGTGAGACATTACAGAGGGGTATTCTGTGCGTGTGAGACATTACAGAAGGGGTATTATGTGTGTGTGAGACATTACAGAGGGGTATTCTGTGTGTGTGTGTGTGTGAGACATTACAGAAGGTGTATTCTGTGTGTGTGAGACATTAGAGAGGGGGTATTCTGTGTTTGTGAGACATTACACAGGCAGAGTCTCTGTTATGTAACAGCCGCCTCTATAGGTTAGAGGTGAGCTCAGGGTGGGCGGGGTCTAGATGTTGCCATGGAGGAGAGAGAGAGATCGCATGTGTGTTCCACTAACAGGTAATTCGGCATTTGGAATTACAGAGGGGGTATTCTGTGTGTGTGAGACATTACAGAGGGGTATTCTGTGTGTGTGAGACATTACAGAGGGGTATTCTGTGTGTGTGAGACATTACAGAAGGGGTATTATGTGTGTGTGAGACATTACAGAGGGGTATTCTGTGTGTGTGTGTGAGACATTACAGAAGGTGTATTCTGTGTGTGTGAGACATTAGAGAGGGGGTATTCTGTGTTTGTGAGACATTACACAGGCAGAGTCTCTGTTATGTAACAGCCGCCTCTATAGGTTAGAGGTGAGCTCAGGGTGGGCGGGGTCTAGATGTTGCCATGGAGGAGAGAGAGAGATCGCATGTGTGTTCCACTAACAGTAATTCGGCATTTGGAATTACAGAGGGGGGTATTCTGTGTGTGTGAGACATTACAGAAGGGGTATTCTGTGTGTGAGACATTACAGAGGGGGTATTCTGTGTGTGTGAGACATTACAGAGGGGGTATTCTGTGTGTGTGAGACATTACAGAGGGGTATTCTGTGTGTGTGAGACATTACAGAAGGGGTATTCTGTGTGTGTGAGACATTACAGAAGGGGTATTGTTTGTGTGTGTGTGAGACATTACAGAGGGGTATTATGTGTGTGTGAGACATTACAGAGGGGTATTATGTGTGTGTGAGACATTACAGAAGGGTATTCTGTGTGTGAGAGACATTACAGAGGGGGTATTCTGTGTGTGTGAGACATTATAGAGGGGGTATTCTTTGTGTGTGAGACATTACAGAAGGGTATTCTGTGTGTGTGAGACATTACAGAGGGGGTATTCTGTGTGTGTGAGACATTACAGAGGGGGTATTCTGTGTGTGTGAGACATTATAGAGGGGGTATTGTGTGTGTGTGTGTGTGTGACATTACAGAGGGGTATTCTGTGTGTGTGAGACATTACAGAGGGGGTATTCTGTGTGTGAGACATTACAGAGGGGGTATTCTGTGTGTGAGACATTACAGAGGGGGTATTCTGTGTGTGTGAGACATTACACAGGCAGAGTCTCTGTTATGTAACAGCCGCCTCTATAGGTTAGAGGTGAGCTCAGGGTGGGCGGGGTCTAGATGTTGCAATGGAGGAGAGAGAGAGAGATCGCATGTGTGTTTTACTAACAGGAAATTCGGCATTTAGAATTACAGAGGGGGTATTCTGTGTGTGTGAGACATTACAGAGGGGTATTCTGTGTGTGTGAGACATTACAGAGGGGTATTCTGTGTGTGTGAGACATTACAGAGGGGTATTCTGTGTGTGTGAGACATTACAGAAGGGTATTCTGTGTGTGTGAGACATTACAGAGGGGTATTCTGTGTGTGTGAGACATTACAGAAGGGTATTCTGTGTGTGTGAGACATTACAGAGGGGTATTCTGTGTGTGTGAGACATTACAGAGGGGTATTCTGTGTGTGTGAGACATTACAGAGGGGTATTCTTTGTGTGTGAGACATTACAGAAGGGGTATTATGTCTGTGTCAGACATTTAACATGGGTATTCTGTGTGTGTGAGACATTACAGAGGGGGTATTCTGTGTGTGTGAGACATTACAGAGGTGGTATTCTGTGTGTGTGAGACATTACAGTGGGGTATTGTGTGTGTGTGAGACATTACAGAGGGGGTATTCTGTGTGTGTGAGACATTACAGAAGGGGTATTCTGTGTGTGAGACATTACAGAGGGGGTATTCTGTGTGTGTGAGACATTACAGAGGGGTATTCTGTGTGTGTGAGACATTACAGAAGGGGTATTCTGTGTGTGTGTGTGTGTGAGACATTACAGAGGGGTATTCTGTGTGTGTGAGACATTACAGAAGGGGCATTGTGTGTGTGTGTGTGTGTGAGACATTACAGAGGGGTATTATGTGTGTGTGAGACATTACAGAGGGGGTATTCTGTGTTTGTGAGACATTACACAGGCAGAGTCTCTGTTATGTAACAGCCGCCTCTATAGGTTAGAGGTGAGCTCAGGGTGGGCGGGGTCTAGATGTTGCCATGGAGGAGAGAGAGAGAGATCGCATGTGTGTTCCACTAACAGGAAATTCGGCATTTAGAATTACAGAGGGGGTATTCTGTGTGTGTGAGACATTACAGAGGGGTATTCTGTGTGTGTGAGACATTACAGAAGGGGTATTCTGTGTGTGTGAGACATTACAGAAGGTGTATTCTGTGTGTGTGAGACATTACAGAAGGTGTATTCTGTGTGTGTGAGACATTACAGAGGGGTATTCTGTGTGTGTGAGACATTACAGAGGGGTATTCTGTGTGTGTGAGACATTACAGAAGGGTATTCTGTGTGTGTGAGACATTACAGAGGGGTATTCTGTGTGTGTGAGACATTACAGAGGGGTATTCTGTGTGTGTGAGACATTACAGAGGGGTATTCTTTGTGTGTGAGACATTACAGAAGGGGTATTATGTCTGTGTCAGACATTTAACATGGGTATTCTGTGTGTGTGAGACATTACAGAGGGGGTATTCTGTGTGTGTGAGACATTACAGAGGTGGTATTCTGTGTGTGTGAGACATTACAGAGGGGTATTATGTGTGTGTGAGACATTACAGAGGGGTATTCTGTGTGTGTGAGACATTACAGAAGGGTATTCTGTGTGTGAGAGACATTACAGAGGGGGTATTCTGTGTGTGTGAGACATTATAGAGGGGGTATTCTGTGTGTGTGAGACATTAAAGAGGGGGTATTCTGTGTGTGTGAGACATTACAGAGGGGTATTGTGTGTGTGTGACATTACAGAGGGGTATTCTGTGTGTGTGAGACATTACAGAGGGGGTATTCTGTGTGTGAGACATTACAGAGGGGGTATTCTGTGTGTGAGACATTACAGAGGGGGTATTCTGTGTGTGAGACATTACAGAGGGGGTATTCTGTGTGTGAGACATTACAGAGGGGGTATTCTGTGTGTGAGACATTACAGAGGGGGTATTCTGTGTGTGAGAGACATTACAGAGGAGGTATTCGGTGTGTGTGAGACATTACAGAGGGGTATTCTGTGCGTGTGAGACATTACAGAAGGGGTATTATGTGTGTGTGAGACATTACAGAGGGGTATTCTGTGTGTGTGTGTGAGACATTACAGAAGGTGTATTCTGTGTGTGTGAGACATTAGAGAGGGGGTATTCTGTGTTTGTGAGACATTACACAGGCAGAGTCTCTGTTATGTAACAGCCGCCTCTATAGGTTAGAGGTGAGCTCAGGGTGGGCGGGGTCTAGATGTTGCCATGGAGGAGAGAGAGAGATCGCATGTGTGTTCCACTAACAGGTAATTCGGCATTTGGAATTACAGAGGGGGTATTCTGTGTGTGTGAGACATTACAGAGGGGTATTCTGTGTGTGTGAGACATTACAGAGGGGTATTCTGTGTGTGTGAGACATTACAGAAGGGGTATTATGTGTGTGTGAGACATTACAGAGGGGTATTCTGTGTGTGTGTGTGAGACATTACAGAAGGTGTATTCTGTGTGTGTGAGACATTAGAGAGGGGGTATTCTGTGTTTGTGAGACATTACACAGGCAGAGTCTCTGTTATGTAACAGCCGCCTCTATAGGTTAGAGGTGAGCTCAGGGTGGGCGGGGTCTAGATGTTGCCATGGAGGAGAGAGAGAGATCGCATGTGTGTTCCACTAACAGGTAATTCGGCATTTGGAATTACAGAGGGGGTATTCTGTGTGTGTGAGACATTACAGAAGGGGTATTCTGTGTGTGTGTGTGTGAGACATTACAGAGGGGTATTCTGTGTGTGTGAGACATTACAGAAGGGGTATTGTGTGGTGTGTGTGTGTGTGTGTGTGAGACATTACAGAGGGGTATTATGTGTGTGTGAGACATTACAGAGGGGTATTATGTGTGTGTGAGACATTACAGAAGGGTATTCTGTGTGTGAGAGACATTACAGAGGGGGTATTCTGTGTGTGTGAGACATTATAGAGGGGGTATTCTTTGTGTGTGAGACATTACAGAAGGGTATTCTGTGTGTGTGAGACATTACAGAGGGGGTATTCTGTGTGTGTGAGACATTACAGAGGGGGTATTCTGTGTGTGTGAGACATTATAGAGGGGGTATTGTGTGTGTGTGTGTGTGTGTGTGTGTGTGACATTACAGAGGGTATTCTGTGTGTGTGAGACATTATAGAGGGGGTATTCTGTGTGTGAGACATTACAGAGGGGGTATTCTGTGTGTGAGACAGTACAGAGGGGTATTCTGTGTGTGTGAGACATTACAGAGGGGGTATTCTGTGTGTGTGTGTGTGTGAGACATTACAGAAGGTGTATTCTGTGTGTGTGAGACATTACAGAGGGGGTATTCTGTGTTTGTGAGACATTACACAGGCAGAGTCTCTGTTATGTAACAGCCGCCTCTCTAGGTTAGAGGTGAGCTCAGGATGGGCGGGGGTCTAGATGTTGCCATGGAGGAGAGAGAGAGAGAGATCGCATGTGTGTTCCACTAACAGGTAATTCGGCAATTTGGAATTACAGAGGGGGTATTCTGTGTGTGTGAGACATTACAGAAGGGGGTATTCTGTGTGTGTGAGGACATTACAGAAGGGGTATTCTGTGTGTGTGAGACATTACAGAAGGGGTATTCTGTGTGTGAGACATTACAGAGGGGTATTCTGTGTGTGTGAGACATTACAGAGGGGGTATTCTTTGTGTGTGAGACATTACAGAAGGGTATCTCTGTGTGAGAGACCTTACAGAGGGGGTATTCTGTGTGTGTGAGACATTATAGAGGGGGTATTCTTTGTGTGTGAGACATTACAGAGGGGTATTCTGTGTGTGTGAGACAGTACAGAAGGGTATTCTGTGTGTGAGAGACATTACAGAGGGGGTATTCTGTGTGTGTGAGACATTATAGAGGGGGTATTCTTTGTGTGTGAGACGTTACAGAAGGGTATTTTGTGTGTGTGAGACATTACAGAGGGGGTATTCTGTGTGTGTGAGACATTACAGAAGGGGTATTCTGTGTGTGTGAGACATTACAGAGGGGGTATTCTGTGTGTGAGACATTACAGAGGGGGTATTCTGTGTGTGAGACATTACAGAGGGGGTATTCTGTGTGTGTGAGACATTACAGAGGAGGTATTCGGTGTGTGTGAGACATTACAGAGGGGTATTCTGTGCGTGTGAGACATTACAGAAGGGGTATTATGTGTGTGTGAGACATTACAGAGGGGTATTCTGTGTGTGTGTGTGAGACATTACAGAAGGTGTATTCTGTGTGTGTGAGACATTAGAGAGGGGGTATTCTTTGTGTGTGAGACATTACAGAAGGGGTATTCTGTGTGTGTGAGACATTACAGAAGGGGTATTCTGTGTGTGTGAGACATTACAGAAGGGGTATTCTGTGTGTGTGAGACATTACAGAAGGGTATTCTGTGTGTGTGAGACATTACAGAGGGGTATTCTGTGTGTGTGAGACATTACAGAGGGGGTATTCTTTGTGTGTGAGACATTACAGAAGGGTATTCTGTGGGTGTGAGACATTATAGAGGGGGTATTCAGTGTGTGTGTCACATTACAGAGGGGTTTTCTGTGTGTGTGTCACATTACAGAGGGGTATTCTGTGTGTGTGAGACATTACAGAGGGGGTATTCTGTGTGTGAGACATTACAGAGGGGGTATTCTGTGTGTGAGACATTACAGAGGGGGTATTCTGTGTGTGTGAGACATTACAGAAGGTGTATTCTGTGTGTGTGAGACATTACAGAGGGGGTATTCTGTGTTTGTGAGACATTACACAGGCAGAGTCTCTGTTATGTAACAGCCGCCTCTATAGGTTAGAGGTGAGCTCAGGGTGGGCGGGGTCTAGATGTTGCCATGGAGGAGAGAGAGAGAGATCGCATGTGTGTTCCACTAACAGGAAGTTCGGCATTTAGAATTACAGAGGGGGTATTCTGTGTGTGTGAGACATTACAGAGGGGTATTCTGTGTGTGTGAGACATTACAGAAGGGTATTCTGTGTGTGTGAGACATTACAGAGGGGTATTCTGTGTGTGTGAGACATTAGAGTGGTATTCTGTGTGTGTGAGACATTACAGAGGGGGTATTCTTTGTGTGTGAGACATTACAGAAGGGGTATTCTGTGTGTGTGAGACATTACAGAAGGGGTATTCTGTGTGTGTGAGACATTACAGAAGGGGTATTCTGTGTGTGTGAGACATTACAGAGGGGTATTCTGTGTGTGTGAGACATTACAGAGGGGGTATTCTTTGTGTGTGAGACATTACAGAAGGGTATTCTCTGTGTGAGAGACCTTACAGAGGGGGTATTCTGTGTGTGTGAGACATTATAGAGGGGGTATTCTTTGTGTGTGAGACATTACAGAAGGGTATTCTGTGGGTGTGAGACATTACAGAAGGGGTATTCTGTGTGTGTGAGACATTATAGAGGGGGTATTCAGTGTGTGTGAGACATTACAGAGGGGTATTGTGTGTGTGTGTCACATTACAGAGGGGTATTCTGTGTGTGTGAGACATTACAGAGGGGGTATTCTGTGTGTGAGACATTACAGAGGGGGTATTCTGTGTGTGAGACATTACAGAGGGGGTATTCTGTGTGTGTGAGACATTACAGAAGGTGTATTCTGTGTGTGTGAGACATTACAGAGGGGGTATTCTGTGTTTGTGAGACATTACACAGGCAGAGTCTCTGTTATGTAACAGCCGCCTCTATAGGTTAGAGGTGAGCTCAGGGTGGGCGGGGTCTAGATGTTGCAATGGAGGAGAGAGAGAGAGATCGCATGTGTGTTCCACTAACAGGAAATTCGGCATTTAGAATTACAGAGGGGGTATTCTGTGTGTGTGTGAGACATTACAGAGGGGTATTCTGTGTGTGTGAGACATTACAGAGGGGTATTCTGTGTGTGTGAGACATTACAGAGGGGTATTCTGTGTGTGTGAGACATTACAGAGGGGGTATTCTGTGTGTGTGAGACATTACAGAGGGGGTATTCTGTGTGTGTGAGACATTACAGAGGGGGTATTCTTTGTGTGTGAGACATTACAGAAGGGGTATTCTGTGTGTGTGAGACATTACAGAAGGGTATTCTGTGTGTGTGTGTGTGTGTGTGTGTGTGTGACATTACAGAGGGGTATTCTGTGTGTGTGAGACATTACAGAGGGGGTATTCTGTGTGTGTGAGACATTACAGAGGGGGTATTCTGTGTGTGTGAGACATTACAGAAGGTGTATTCTGTGTGTGTGAGACATTACAGAGGGGGTATTCTGTGTTTGTGAGACATTACACAGGCAGAGTCTCTGTTATGTAACAGCCGCCTCTATAGGTTAGAGGTGAGCTCAGGGTGGGCGGGGTCTAGATGTTGCCATGGAGGAGAGAGAGAGAGATCGCATGTGTGTTCCACTAACAGGAAATTCGGCATTTAGAATTACAGAGGGGGTATTCTGTGTGTGTGAGACATTACAGAGGGGTATTCTGTGTGTGTGAGACATTACAGAAGGGGTATTCTGTGTGTGTGAGACATTACAGAAGGGGTATTCTGTGTGTGTGAGACATTACAGAAGGTGTATTCTGTGTGTGTGAGACATTACAGAGGGGTATTATGTCTGTGTCAGACATTTAACATGGGTATTCTGTGTGTGTGAGACATTACAGAGGGGGTATTCTGTGTGTGTGAGACATTACAGAGGGGGTATTCTGTGTGTGTGAGACATTACAGAGGGGTATTGTGTGTGTGTGTGTGTGTGTGACATTACAGAGGGGTATTATGTGTGTGTGAGACATTACAGAGGGGTATTCTGTGTGTGTGAGACATTACAGAAGGGTATTCTGTGTGTGAGAGACATTACAGAGGGGGTATTCTGTGTGTGTGAGACATTATAGAGGGGGTATTCTTTGTGTGTGAGACGTTACAGAAGGGTATTCTGTGTGTGTGAGACATTACAGAGGGGGTATTCTGTGTGTGTGAGACATTACAGAGGGGGTATTCTGTGTTTGTGAGACATTACACAGGCAGAGTCTCTGTTATGTAACAGCCGCCTCTATAGGTTAGAGGTGAGCTCAGGGTGGGCGGGGTCTAGATGTTGCCATGGAGGAGAGAGAGAGAGATCGCATGTGTGTTCCACTAACAGGAAATTCGGCATTTAGAATTACAGAGGGGGTATTCTGTGTGTATGAGACATTACAGAGGGGTATTCTGTGTGTGTGAGACATTACAGAAGGGGTATTCTGTGTGTGTGAGACATTACAGAAGGGGTATTCTGTGTGTGTGAGACATTACAGAAGGTGTATTCTGTGTGTGTGAGACATTACAGAGGGGTATTATGTCTGTGTCAGACATTTAACATGGGTATTCTGTGTGTGTGAGACATTACAGAGGGGGTATTCTGTGTGTGTGAGACATTACAGAGGGGGTATTCTGTGTGTGTGAGACATTACAGAGGGGTATTGTGTGTGTGTGTGTGTGTGTGTGTGACATTACAGAGGGGTATTATGTGTGTGTGAGACATTACAGAGGGGTATTCTGTGTGTGTGAGACATTACAGAAGGGTATTCTGTGTGTGAGAGACATTACAGAGGGGGTATTCTGTGTGTGTGAGACATTATAGAGGGGGTATTCTTTGTGTGTGAGACGTTACAGAAGGGTATTCTGTGTGTGTGAGACATTACAGAGGGGGTATTCTGTGTGTGTGAGACATTACAGAGGGGGTATTCTGTGTGTGTGAGACATTACAGAGGGGGTATTCTGTGTGTGTGAGACATTACAGAGGGGTATTCTGTGTGTGTGAGACATTACAGAGGGGGTATTCTTTGTGTGTGAGACATTACAGAAGTGTATTCTCTGTGTGAGAGACCTTACAGAGGGGGTATTCTGTGTGTGTGAGACATTATAGAGGGGGTATTCTTTGTGTGTGAGACATTACAGAGGGGTATTCTGTGTGTGTGAGACATTACAGAAGGGTATTCTGTGTGTGAGAGACATTACAGAGGGGGTATTCTTTGTGTGTGAGACGTTACAGAAGGGTATTTTGTGTGTGTGAGACGTTACAGAGGGGGTATTCTGTGTGTGTGAGACATTACAGAGTGGTATTGTGTGTGTGTGACATTACAGAGGGGTATTCTGTGTGTGAGACATTAGAGGGGGTATTCTGTGTGTGTGAGACATTACAGAAGGGGTATTATGTGTGTGTGAGACATTACAGAGGGGTATTCTGTGTGTGTGTGTGTGTGTGTGTGTGTGTGTGTGTGTGTGTGAGACATTACAGAAGGTGTATTCTGTGTGTGTGAGACATTACACAGGCAGAGTCTCTGTTATGTAACAGCCGCCTCTATAGGTTAGAGGTGAGCTCAGGGTGGGCGGGGTCTAGATGTTGCCATGGAGGAGAGAGAGAGATCGCATGTGTGTTCCACTAACAGGTAATTCGGCATTTGGAATTACAGAGGGGGTATTCTGTGTGTGTGAGACATTACAGAGGGGTATTCTGTGTGTGTGAGACATTACAGAAGGGGTATTCTGTGTGTGTGAGACATTACAGAAGGTGTATTCTGTGTGTGTGAGACATTACAGAGGGGGTATTCTGTGTTTGTGAGACATTACATAGGCAGAGTTTCTGTTATGTAACAGCCGCCTCTATAGGTTAGAGGTGAGCTCAGGGTGGGCGGGGTCTAGATGTTGCCATGGAGGAGAGAGAGAGAGATCGCATGTGTGTTCCACTAACAGGAAATTCGGCATTTAGAATTACAGAGGGAGTATTCTGTGTGTGTGAGACATTACAGAGGGGTATTCTTTGTGTGTGAGACGTTACAGAAGGGTATTCTGTGTGTGTGAGACATTACAGAGGGGGTATTCTGTGTGTGTGAGACATTAAAGAGGGGGTATTCTGTGTGTGTGAGACATTAAAGAGGGGGTATTCTGTGTGTGTGAGACATTACAGAGGGGTATTGTGTGTGTGTGACATTACAGAGGGGTATTCTGTGTGTGTGAGACATTACAGAGGGGGTATTCTGTGTGTGAGACATTACAGAGGGGGTATTCTGTGTGTGAGACATTACAGAGGGGGTATTCTGTGTGTGTGAGACATTACAGAGGAGGTATTCGGTGTGTGTGAGACATAACAGAGGGGTATTCTGTGCGTGTGAGACATTACAGAAGGGGTATTATGTGTGTGTGAGACATTACAGAGGGGTATTCTGTGTGTGTGTGTGAGACATTACAGAAGGTGTATTCTGTGTGTGTGAGACATTACAGAGGGGGTATTCTGTGTTTGTGAGACATTACACAGGCAGAGTCTCTGTTATGTAACAGCCGCCTCTATAGGTTAGAGGTGAGCTCAGGGTGGGCGGGGTCTAGATGTTGCCATGGAGGAGAGAGAGAGATCGCATGTGTGTTCCACTAACAGGTAATTCGGCATTTGGAATTACAGAGGGGGTATTCTGTGTGTGTGAGACATTACAGAGGGGTATTCTGTGTGTGTGAGACAGTACAGAGGGGTATTCTGTGTGTGTGAGACATTACAGAGGGGTATTCTGTGTGTGTGTGAGACATTACAGAAGGTGTATTCTGTGTGTGTGAGACATTACAGAGGGGGTATTCTGTGTTTGTGAGACATTACACAGGCAGAGTCTCTGTTATGTAACAGCCGCCTCTCTAGGTTAGAGGTGAGCTCAGGATGGGCGGGGTCTAGATGTTGCCATGGAGGAGAGAGAGAGAGATCGCATGTGTGTTCCACTAACAGGAAATTCGGCATTTAGAATTACAGAGGGAGTATTCTGTGTGTGTGAGACATTACAGAGGGGTATTCTTTGTGTGTGAGACGTTACAGAAGGGTATTCTGTGTGTGTGAGACATTACAGAGGGGGTATTCTGTGTGTGTGAGACATTAAAGAGGGGGTATTCTGTGTGTGTGAGACATTAAAGAGGGGGTATTCTGTGTGTGTGAGACATTACAGAGGGGTATTGTGTGTGTGTGACATTACAGAGGGGTATTCTGTGTGTGTGAGACATTACAGAGGGGGTATTCTGTGTGTGAGACATTACAGAGGGGGTATTCTGTGTGTGAGACATTACAGAGGGGGTATTCTGTGTGTGTGAGACATTACAGAGGAGGTATTCGGTGTGTGTGAGACATAACAGAGGGGTATTCTGTGCGTGTGAGACATTACAGAAGGGGTATTATGTGTGTGTGAGACATTACAGAGGGGTATTCTGTGTGTGTGTGTGAGACATTACAGAAGGTGTATTCTGTGTGTGTGAGACATTACAGAGGGGGTATTCTGTGTTTGTGAGACATTACACAGGCAGAGTCTCTGTTATGTAACAGCCGCCTCTATAGGTTAGAGGTGAGCTCAGGGTGGGCGGGGTCTAGATGTTGCCATGGAGGAGAGAGAGAGATCGCATGTGTGTTCCACTAACAGGTAATTCGGCATTTGGAATTACAGAGGGGGTATTCTGTGTGTGTGAGACATTACAGAGGGGTATTCTGTGTGTGTGAGACAGTACAGAGGGGTATTCTGTGTGTGTGAGACATTACAGAGGGGTATTCTGTGTGTGTGTGAGACATTACAGAAGGTGTATTCTGTGTGTGTGAGACATTACAGAGGGGGTATTCTGTGTTTGTGAGACATTACACAGGCAGAGTCTCTGTTATGTAACAGCCGCCTCTCTAGGTTAGAGGTGAGCTCAGGATGGGCGGGGTCTAGATGTTGCCATGGAGGAGAGAGAGAGATCGCATGTGTGTTCCACTAACAGGTAATTCGGCATTTAGAATTACAGAGGGGGTATTCTGTGTGTGTGAGACATTACAGAGGGGTATTCTGTGTGTGTGAGACATTACAGAGGGGTATTCTGTATGTGTGAGACATTAAAGAGGGGGTATTCTGTGTGTGTGAGACATTACAGAGGGGTATTGTGTGTGTGTGACATTACAGAGGGGTATTCTGTGTGTGTGAGACATTACAGAGGGGTATTCTGTGTGTGTGAGACATTAAAGAGGGGGTATTCTGTGTGTGTGAGACATTAAAGAGGGGGTATTCTGTGTGTGTGAGACATTACAGAGGGGTATTGTGTGTGTGTGACATTACAGAGGGGTATTCTGTGTGTGTGAGACATTACAGAGGGGGTATTCTGTGTGTGAGACATTACAGAGGGGGTATTCTGTGTGTGAGACATTACAGAGGGGGTATTCTGTGTGTGTGAGACATTACAGAGGAGGTATTCGGTGTGTGTGAGACATAACAGAGGGGTATTCTGTGCGTGTGAGACATTACAGAAGGGGTATTATGTGTGTGTGAGACATTACAGAGGGGTATTCTGTGTGTGTGTGTGAGACATTACAGAAGGTGTATTCTGTGTGTGTGAGACATTACAGAGGGGGTATTCTGTGTTTGTGAGACATTACACAGGCAGAGTCTCTGTTATGTAACAGCCGCCTCTATAGGTTAGAGGTGAGCTCAGGGTGGGCGGGGTCTAGATGTTGCCATGGAGGAGAGAGAGAGATCGCATGTGTGTTCCACTAACAGGTAATTCGGCATTTGGAATTACAGAGGGGGTATTCTGTGTGTGTGAGACATTACAGAGGGGTATTCTGTGTGTGTGAGACAGTACAGAGGGGTATTCTGTGTGTGTGAGACATTACAGAGGGGTATTCTGTGTGTGTGTGAGACATTACAGAAGGTGTATTCTGTGTGTGTGAGACATTACAGAGGGGGTATTCTGTGTTTGTGAGACATTACACAGGCAGAGTCTCTGTTATGTAACAGCCGCCTCTCTAGGTTAGAGGTGAGCTCAGGATGGGCGGGGTCTAGATGTTGCCATGGAGGAGAGAGAGAGATCGCATGTGTGTTCCACTAACAGGTAATTCGGCATTTAGAATTACAGAGGGGGTATTCTGTGTGTGTGAGACATTACAGAGGGGTATTCTGTGTGTGTGAGACATTACAGAGGGGTATTCTGTATGTGTGAGACATTACAGAGGGGTATTCTGTGTGTGTGAGACATTACAGAGGGGTATTCTGTGTGTGTGTGAGACATTACAGAGGGGTATTCTGTGCGTGTGAGACATTACAGAAGGGGTATTATGTGTGTGTGAGACATTACAGAGGGGTATTCTGTGTGTGTGTGTGAGACATTACAGAAGGTGTATTCTGTGTGTGTGAGACATTAGAGAGGGGGTATTCTTTGTGTGTGAGACATTACAGAAGGGGTATTCTGTGTGTGTGAGACATTACAGAAGGGGTATTCTGTGTGTGTGAGACATTACAGAAGGGGTATTCTGTGTGTGTGAGACATTACAGAAGGGTATTCTGTGTGTGTGAGACATTACAGAGGGGTATTCTGTGTGTGTGAGACATTACAGAGGGGGTATTCTTTGTGTGTGAGACATTACAGAAGGGTATTCTGTGGGTGTGAGACATTATAGAGGGGGTATTCAGTGTGTGTGTCACATTACAGAGGGGTATTCTGTGTGTGTGTCACATTACAGAGGGGTATTCTGTGTGTGTGAGACATTACAGAGGGGGTATTCTGTGTGTGAGACATTACAGAGGGGGTATTCTGTGTGTGAGACATTACAGAGGGGGTATTCTGTGTGTGTGAGACATTACAGAAGGTGTATTCTGTGTGTGTGAGACATTACAGAGGGGGTATTCTGTGTTTGTGAGACATTACACAGGCAGAGTCTCTGTTATGTAACAGCCGCCTCTATAGGTTAGAGGTGAGCTCAGGGTGGGCGGGGTCTAGATGTTGCCATGGAGGAGAGAGAGAGAGATCGCATGTGTGTTCCACTAACAGGAAGTTCGGCATTTAGAATTACAGAGGGGGTATTCTGTGTGTGTGAGACATTACAGAGGGGTATTCTGTGTGTGTGAGACATTACAGAAGGGTATTCTGTGTGTGTGAGACATTACAGAGGGGTATTCTGTGTGTGTGAGACATTAGAGTGGTATTCTGTGTGTGTGAGACATTACAGAGGGGGTATTCTTTGTGTGTGAGACATTACAGAAGGGGTATTCTGTGTGTGTGAGACATTACAGAAGGGGTATTCTGTGTGTGTGAGACATTACAGAAGGGGTATTCTGTGTGTGTGAGAC
Organism: Mixophyes fleayi; assembly: GCF_038048845.1. Lineage (NCBI taxonomy): Eukaryota > Metazoa > Chordata > Amphibia > Anura > Limnodynastidae > Mixophyes > Mixophyes fleayi. The sequence goes on along the minus strand of NW_027447433.1, from coordinate 11,361 downwards.
ATTACAGAGGGGTATTCTGTGTGTGTGAGACATTACAGAGGGGGTATTCTTTGTGTGTGAGACATTACAGAAGGGTATTCTCTGTGTGAGAGACCTTACAGAGGGGGTATTCTGTGTGTGTGAGACATTATAGAGGGGGTATTCTTTGTGTGTGAGACATTACAGAAGGGTATTCTGTGGGTGTGAGACATTACAGAAGGGGTATTCTGTGTGTGTGAGACATTATAGAGGGGGTATTCAGTGTGTGTGAGACATTACAGAGGGGTATTGTGTGTGTGTGTCACATTACAGAGGGGTATTCTGTGTGTGTGAGACATTACAGAGGGGGTATTCTGTGTGTGAGACATTACAGAGGGGGTATTCTGTGTGTGAGACATTACAGAGGGGGTATTCTGTGTGTGTGAGACATTACAGAAGGTGTATTCTGTGTGTGTGAGACATTACAGAGGGGGTATTCTGTGTTTGTGAGACATTACACAGGCAGAGTCTCTGTTATGTAACAGCCGCCTCTATAGGTTAGAGGTGAGCTCAGGGTGGGCGGGGTCTAGATGTTGCAATGGAGGAGAGAGAGAGAGATCGCATGTGTGTTCCACTAACAGGAAATTCGGCATTTAGAATTACAGAGGGGGTATTCTGTGTGTGTGTGAGACATTACAGAGGGGTATTCTGTGTGTGTGAGACATTACAGAGGGGTATTCTGTGTGTGTGAGACATTACAGAGGGGTATTCTGTGTGTGTGAGACATTACAGAGGGGGTATTCTGTGTGTGTGAGACATTACAGAGGGGGTATTCTTTGTGTGTGAGACATTACAGAAGGGGTATTCTGTGTGTGTGAGACATTACAGAAGGGTATTCTGTGTGTGTGTGTGTGTGTGTGTGACATTACAGAGGGGTATTCTGTGTGTGTGAGACATTACAGAGGGGGTATTCTGTGTGTGAGACATTACAGAGGGGGTATTCTGTGTGTGTGAGACATTACAGAAGGTGTATTCTGTGTGTGTGAGACATTACAGAGGGGGTATTCTGTGTTTGTGAGACATTACACAGGCAGAGTCTCTGTTATGTAACAGCCGCCTCTATAGGTTAGAGGTGAGCTCAGGGTGGGCGGGGTCTAGATGTTGCCATGGAGGAGAGAGAGAGAGATCGCATGTGTGTTCCACTAACAGGAAATTCGGCATTTAGAATTACAGAGGGGGTATTCTGTGTGTGTGAGACATTACAGAGGGGTATTCTGTGTGTGTGAGACATTACAGAAGGGGTATTCTGTGTGTGTGAGACATTACAGAAGGGGTATTCTGTGTGTGTGAGACATTACAGAAGGTGTATTCTGTGTGTGTGAGACATTACAGAGGGGTATTATGTCTGTGTCAGACATTTAACATGGGTATTCTGTGTGTGTGAGACATTACAGAGGGGGTATTCTGTGTGTGTGAGACATTACAGAGGGGGTATTCTGTGTGTGTGAGACATTACAGAGGGGTATTGTGTGTGTGTGTGTGTGTGTGACATTACAGAGGGGTATTATGTGTGTGTGAGACATTACAGAGGGGTATTCTGTGTGTGTGAGACATTACAGAAGGGTATTCTGTGTGTGAGAGACATTACAGAGGGGGTATTCTGTGTGTGTGAGACATTATAGAGGGGGTATTCTTTGTGTGTGAGACGTTACAGAAGGGTATTCTGTGTGTGTGAGACATTACAGAGGGGGTATTCTGTGTGTGTGAGACATTACAGAGGGGGTATTCTGTGTTTGTGAGACATTACACAGGCAGAGTCTCTGTTATGTAACAGCCGCCTCTATAGGTTAGAGGTGAGCTCAGGGTGGGCGGGGTCTAGATGTTGCCATGGAGGAGAGAGAGAGAGATCGCATGTGTGTTCCACTAACAGGAAATTCGGCATTTAGAATTACAGAGGGGGTATTCTGTGTGTATGAGACATTACAGAGGGGTATTCTGTGTGTGTGAGACATTACAGAAGGGGTATTCTGTGTGTGTGAGACATTACAGAAGGGGTATTCTGTGTGTGTGAGACATTACAGAAGGTGTATTCTGTGTGTGTGAGACATTACAGAGGGGTATTATGTCTGTGTCAGACATTTAACATGGGTATTCTGTGTGTGTGAGACATTACAGAGGGGGTATTCTGTGTGTGTGAGACATTACAGAGGGGGTATTCTGTGTGTGTGAGACATTACAGAGGGGTATTGTGTGTGTGTGTGTGTGTGTGTGTGACATTACAGAGGGGTATTATGTGTGTGTGAGACATTACAGAGGGGTATTCTGTGTGTGTGAGACATTACAGAGGGGGTATTCTGTGTGTGTGAGACATTACAGAGGGGGTATTCTGTGTGTGTGAGACATTACAGAGGGGTATTGTGTGTGTGTGTGTGTGTGTGTGTGACATTACAGAGGGGTATTATGTGTGTGTGAGACATTACAGAGGGGTATTATGTGTGTGAGAGACATTACAGAGGGGGTATTCTGTGTGTGTGAGACATTATAGAGGGGGTATTCTTTGTGTGTGAGACGTTACAGAAGGGTATTCTGTGTGTGTGAGACATTACAGAGGGGGTATTCTGTGTGTGTGAGACATTACAGAGGGGGTATTCTGTGTGTGTGAGACATTACAGAGGGGGTATTCTGTGTGTGTGAGACATTACAGAGGGGTATTCTGTGTGTTGTGAGACATTACAGAGGGGGTATTCTTTGTGTGTGAGACATTACAGAAGTGTATTCTCTGTGTGAGAGACCTTACAGAGGGGGTATTCTGTGTGTGTGAGACATTATAGAGGGGGTATTCTTTGTGTGTGAGACATTACAGAGGGGTATTCTGTGTGTGTGAGACATTACAGAAGGGTATTCTGTGTGTGAGAGACATTACAGAGGGGGTATTCTTTGTGTGTGAGACGTTACAGAAGGGTATTTTGTGTGTGTGAGACGTTACAGAGGGGGTATTCTGTGTGTGTGAGACATTACAGAGTGGTATTGTGTGTGTGTGACATTACAGAGGGGTATTCTGTGTGTGAGACATTAGAGGGGGTATTCTGTGTGTGTGAGACATTACAGAAGGGGTATTATGTGTGTGTGAGACATTACAGAGGGGTATTCTGTGTGTGTGTGTGTGTGTGTGTGTGTGTGTGTGTGAGACATTACAGAAGGTGTATTCTGTGTGTGTGAGACATTACACAGGCAGAGTCTCTGTTATGTAACAGCCGCCTCTATAGGTTAGAGGTGAGCTCAGGGTGGGCGGGGGTCTAGATGTTGCCATGGAGGAGAGAGAGAGATCGCATGTGTGTTCCACTAACAGGTAATTCGGCATTTGGAATTACAGAGGGGGTATTCTGTGTGTGTGAGACATTACAGAGGGGTATTCTGTGTGTGTGAGACATTACAGAAGGGGTATTCTGTGTGTGTGAGACATTACAGAAGGTGTATTCTGTGTGTGTGAGACATTACAGAGGGGGTATTCTGTGTTTGTGAGACATTACATAGGCAGAGTTTCTGTTATGTAACAGCCGCCTCTATAGGTTAGAGGTGAGCTCAGGGTGGGCGGGGTCTAGATGTTGCCATGGAGGAGAGAGAGAGAGATCGCATGTGTGTTCCACTAACAGGAAATTCGGCATTTAGAATTACAGAGGGAGTATTCTGTGTGTGTGAGACATTACAGAGGGGTATTCTTTGTGTGTGAGACGTTACAGAAGGGTATTCTGTGTGTGTGAGACATTACAGAGGGGGTATTCTGTGTGTGTGAGACATTAAAGAGGGGGTATTCTGTGTGTGTGAGACATTAAAGAGGGGGTATTCTGTGTGTGTGAGACATTACAGAGGGGTATTGTGTGTGTGTGACATTACAGAGGGGTATTCTGTGTGTGTGAGACATTACAGAGGGGTATTCTGTGTGTGTGAGACATTACAGAGGGGGTATTCTGTGTGTGAGACATTACAGAGGGGGTATTCTGTGTGTGAGACATTACAGAGGGGGTATTCTGTGTGTGTGAGACATAACAGAGGGGTATTCTGTGCGTGTGAGACATTACAGAAGGGGTATTATGTGTGTGTGAGACATTACAGAGGGGTATTCTGTGTGTGTGTGTGAGACATTACAGAAGGTGTATTCTGTGTGTGTGAGACATTACAGAGGGGGTATTCTGTGTTTGTGAGACATTACACAGGCAGAGTCTCTGTTATGTAACAGCCGCCTCTATAGGTTAGAGGTGAGCTCAGGGTGGGCGGGGTCTAGATGTTGCCATGGAGGAGAGAGAGAGATCGCATGTGTGTTCCACTAACAGGTAATTCGGCATTTGGAATTACAGAGGGGGTATTCTGTGTGTGTGAGACATTACAGAGGGGTATTCTGTGTGTGTGAGACAGTACAGAGGGGTATTCTGTGTGTGTGAGACATTACAGAGGGGTATTCTGTGTGTGTGTGAGACATTACAGAAGGTGTATTCTGTGTGTGTGAGACATTACAGAGGGGGTATTCTGTGTTTGTGAGACATTACACAGGCAGAGTCTCTGTTATGTAACAGCCGCCTCTCTAGGTTAGAGGTGAGCTCAGGATGGGCGGGGTCTAGATGTTGCCATGGAGGAGAGAGAGAGAGATCGCATGTGTGTTCCACTAACAGGAAATTCGGCATTTAGAATTACAGAGGGAGTATTCTGTGTGTGTGAGACATTACAGAGGGGTATTCTTTGTGTGTGAGACGTTACAGAAGGGTATTCTGTGTGTGTGAGACATTACAGAGGGGGTATTCTGTGTGTGTGAGACATTAAAGAGGGGGTATTCTGTGTGTGTGAGACATTAAAGAGGGGGTATTCTGTGTGTGTGAGACATTACAGTGGGGTATTGTGTGTGTGTGACATTACAGAGGGGTATTCTGTGTGTGTGAGACATTACAGAGGGGGTATTCTGTGTGTGAGACATTACAGAGGGGGGTATTCTGTGTGTGAGACATTACAGAGGGGGTATTCTGTGTGTGTGAGACATTACAGAGGAGGTATTCGGTGTGTGTGAGACATAACAGAGGGGTATTCTGTGCGTGTGAGACATTACAGAAGGGGTATTATGTGTGTGTGAGACATTACAGAGGGGTATTCTGTGTGTGTGTGTGAGACATTACAGAAGGTGTATTCTGTGTGTGTGAGACATTACAGAGGGGGTATTCTGTGTTTGTGAGACATTACACAGGCAGAGTCTCTGTTATGTAACAGCCGCCTCTATAGGTTAGAGGTGAGCTCAGGGTGGGCGGGGTCTAGATGTTGCCATGGAGGAGAGAGAGAGATCGCATGTGTGTTCCACTAACAGGTAATTCGGCATTTGGAATTACAGAGGGGGTATTCTGTGTGTGTGAGACATTACAGAGGGGTATTCTGTGTGTGTGAGACAGTACAGAGGGGTATTCTGTGTGTGTGAGACATTACAGAGGGGTATTCTGTGTGTGTGTGAGACATTACAGAAGGTGTATTCTGTGTGTGTGAGACATTACAGAGGGGGTATTCTGTGTTTGTGAGACATTACACAGGCAGAGTCTCTGTTATGTAACAGCCGCCTCTCTAGGTTAGAGGTGAGCTCAGGATGGGCGGGGTCTAGATGTTGCCATGGAGGAGAGAGAGAGATCGCATGTGTGTTCCACTAACAGGTAATTCGGCATTTAGAATTACAGAGGGGGTATTCTGTGTGTGTGAGACATTACAGAGGGGTATTCTGTGTGTGTGAGACATTACAGAGGGGTATTCTGTATGTGTGAGACATTACAGAGGGGTATTCTGTGTGTGTGAGACATTACAGAGGGGTATTCTGTGTGTGTGTGAGACATTACAGAGGGGTATTCTGTGTGTGTGAGAAATTACAGAGGGGTATTCTTTGTGTGTGAGACATTACAGAAGGGGTATTATGTCTGTGTCAGACATTTAACATGGGTATTCTGTGTGTGTGTGAGACATTACAGAGGGGTATTCTGTGTGTGTGAGACATTACAGAGGGGTATTCTGTGTGTGTGAGACATTACAGAAGGGTATTCTGTGTGTGAGAGACATTACAGAGGGGGTATTCTTTGTGTGTGAGACGTTACAGAAGGGTATTTTGTGTGTGTGAGACATTACAGAGGGGGTATTCTGTGTGTGTGAGACATTACAGAGTGGTATTGTGTGTGTGTGACATTACAGAGGGGTATTCTGTGTGTGAGACATTAGAGGGGGTATTCTGTGTGTGTGAGACATTACAGAAGGGGTATTATGTGTGTGTGTGAGACATTACAGAGGGGTATTCTGTGTGTGTGTGTGAGACATTACAGAAGGTGTATTCTGTGTGTGTGAGACATTAGAGAGGGGGGTATTCTGTGTTTGTGAGACATTACACAGGCAGAGTCTCTGTTATGTAACAGCCGCCTCTATAGGTTAGAGGTGAGCTCAGGGTGGGCGGGGTCTAGATGTTGCCATGGAGGAGAGAGAGAGATCGCATGTGTGTTCCACTAACAGGTAATTCGGCATTTGGAATTACAGAGGGGGTATTCTGTGTGTGTGAGACATTACAGAGGGGTATTCTGTGTGTGTGAGACATTACAGAAGGGGTATTCTGTGTGTGTGAGACATTACAGAAGGTGTATTCTGTGTGTGTGAGACATTACAGAGGGGGTATTCTGTGTTTGTGAGACATTACATAGGCAGAGTCTCTGTTATGTAACAGCCGCCTCTATAGGTTAGAGGTGAGCTCAGGGTGGGCGGGGTCTAGATGTTGCCATGGAGGAGAGAGAGAGAGATCGCATGTGTGTTCCACTAACAGGAAATTCGGCATTTAGAATTACAGAGGGAGTATTCTGTGTGTGTGAGACATTACAGAGGGGTATTCTGTGTGTGTGAGACATTACAGAGGGGTATTCTGTGTGTGTGAGACATTACAGAGGGGTATTCTGTGTGTGTGAGACATTACAGAGGGGTATTCTGTGTGTGTGAGACATTACAGAGGGGGTATTCTGTGTGTGTGAGACATTACAGAGGGGGTATTCTGTGTGTGTGAGACATTACAGAGGGGGTATTCTGTGTGTGTGAGACATTACAGGGGGGTATTCTGTGTGTGTGAGACATTACAGAGGGGTATTCTGTGTGTGTGAGACATTACAGAGGGGTATTCTGTGTGTGTGAGACATTACAGAGGGGTATTCTGTGTGTGTGAGACATTACAGAAGGGGTATTCTGTGTGTGTGTGAGACATTACAGAGGGGTATTCTGTGTGTGTGAGACATTACAGAAGGGGTATTCTGTGTGTGTGAGACATTACAGAAGGGGTATTCTGTGTGTGTGTGTGAGACATTACAGAGGGGTATTCTGTGTGTGTGAGACATTACAGAAAGGGTATTCTGTGTGTGTGAGACATTACAGAAGGGGTATTCTGTGTGTGTGTGTGAGACATTACATAAGGGGTATTCTGTGTGTGTGTGTGTGTGTGAGACATTACAGAGGGGGTATTCTGTGTGTGTGAGACATTACAGAGGGGTATTCTGTGTGTGTGAGACATTACAGAGGGGTATTCTGTGTGTGTGAGACATTACAGAAGGGGTATTCTGTGTGTGTGTGAGACATTACAGAGGAGTATTCTGTGTGTGTGAGACATTACAGAAGGGTATTGTGTGTGTGTGTGTGTGTGTGTGTGTGTGTGTGTGTGAGAGAGACATTACAGAGGGGGTATTCTGTGTGTGTGAGACATTACAGGGGGGTATTCTGTGTGTGTGAGACATTACAGAGGGGGTTATTCTGTGTGTGTGAGACAGTACAGAGGGGTATTCTGTGTGTGTGAGACATTACAGAGGGGTATTCTGTGTGTGTGTGAGACATTACAGAAGGTGTATTCTGTGTGTGTGAGACATTACAGAGGGGGTATTCTGTGTTTGTGAGACATTACACAGGCAGAGTCTCTGTTATGTAACAGCCGCCTCTCTAGGTTAGAGGTGAGCTCAGGATGGGCGGGGTCTAGATGTTGCCATGGAGGAGAGAGAGAGAGATCGCATGTGTGTTCCACTAACAGGTAATTCGGCATTTGGAATTACAGAGGGGGTATTCTGTGTGTGTGAGACATTACAGAGGGGTATTCTGTGTGTGTGAGACAGTACAGAGGGGTATTCTGTGTGTGTGAGACATTACAGAGGGGTATTCTGTGTGTGTGTGAGACATTACAGAAGGTGTATTCTGTGTGTGTGAGACATTACAGAGGGGGTATTCTGTGTTTGTGAGACATTACACAGGCAGAGTCTCTGTTATGTAACAGCCGCCTCTCTAGGTTAGAGGTGAGCTCAGGATGGGCGGGGTCTAGATGTTGCCATGGAGGAGAGAGAGAGAGATCGCATGTGTGTTCCACTAACAGGAAATTCGGCATTTAGAATTACAGAGGGAGTATTCTGTGTGTGTGAGACATTACAGAGGGGTATTCTTTGTGTGTGAGACGTTACAGAAGGGTATTCTGTGTGTGTGAGACATTACAGAGGGGGTATTCTGTGTGTGTGAGACATTAAAGAGGGGGTATTCTTTGTGTGTGAGACATTACAGAAGTGTATTCTCTGTGTGAGAGACCTTACAGAGGGGTATTCTGTGTGTGTGAGACATTATAGAGGGGGTATTCTGTGTGTGTGAGACATTACAGAGGGGGTATTCTGTGTGTGTGAGACATTACAGAGGGGGTATTCTGTGTGTGTGAGACATTACAGAGGGGTATTGTGTGTGTGTGTGTGTGTGTGACATTACAGAGGGGTATTATGTGTGTGTGAGACATTACAGAGGGGTATTCTGTGTGTGTGAGACATTACAGAAGGGTATTCTGTGTGTGAGAGACATTACAGAGGGGTATTCTGTGTGTGTGAGACATTATAGAGGGGTATTCTTTGTGTGTGAGACGTTACAGAAGGGTATTCTGTGTGTGTGAGACATTACAGAGGGGGTATTCTGTGTGTGTGAGACATTACAGAGGGGGTATTCTGTGTGTGTGAGACATTACAGAGGGGGTATTCTGTGTGTGTGAGACATTACAGAGGGGTATTCTGTGTGTGTGTGAGACATTACAGAGGGGGTATTCTTTGTGTGTGAGACATTACAGAAGTGTATTCTCTGTGTGAGAGACCTTACAGAGGGGGTATTCTGTGTGTGTGAGACATTATAGAGGGGGTATTCTTTGTGTGTGAGACATTACAGAGGGGTATTCTGTGTGTGTGAGACATTACAGAAGGGTATTCTGTGTGTGAGAGACATTACAGAGGGGGTATTCTTTGTGTGTGAGACGTTACAGAAGGGTATTTTGTGTGTGTGAGACGTTACAGAGGGGGTATTCTGTGTGTGTGAGACATTACAGAGTGGTATTGTGTGTGTGTGACATTACAGAGGGGTATTCTGTGTGTGAGACATTAGAGGGGGTATTCTGTGTGTGTGAGACATTACAGAAGGGGTATTATGTGTGTGTGAGACATTACAGAGGGGTATTCTGTGTGTGTGTGTGTGTGTGTGTGTGTGTGTGTGACATTACAGAAGGTGTATTCTGTGTGTGTGAGACATTACACAGGCAGAGTCTCTGTTATGTAACAGCCGCCTCTATAGGTTAGAGGTGAGCTCAGGGTGGGCGGGGTCTAGATGTTGCCATGGAGGAGAGAGAGAGATCGCATGTGTGTTCCACTAACAGGTAATTCGGCATTTGGAATTACAGAGGGGGTATTCTGTGTGTGTGAGACATTACAGAGGGGTATTCTGTGTGTGTGAGACATTACAGAAGGGGTATTCTGTGTGTGTGAGACATTACAGAAGGTGTATTCTGTGTGTGTGAGACATTACAGAGGGGGTATTCTGTGTTTGTGAGACATTACATAGGCAGAGTTTCTGTTATGTAACAGCGCCTCTATAGGTTAGAGGTGAGCTCAGGGTGGGCGGGGTCTAGATGTTGCCATGGAGGAGAGAGAGAGAGATCGCATGTGTGTTCCACTAACAGGAAATTCGGCATTTAGAATTACAGAGGGAGTATTCTGTGTGTGTGAGACATTACAGAGGGGTATTCTTTGTGTGTGAGACGTTACAGAAGGGTATTCTGTGTGTGTGAGACATTACAGAGGGGTATTCTGTGTGTGTGAGACATTAAAGAGGGGGTATTCTGTGTGTGTGAGACATTAAAGAGGGGTATTCTGTGTGTGTGAGACATTACAGAGGGGTATTGTGTGTGTGTGACATTACAGAGGGGTATTCTGTGTGTGTGAGACATTACAGAGGGGGTATTCTGTGTGTGAGACATTACAGAGGGGGTATTCTGTGTGTGAGACATTACAGAGGGGTATTCTGTGTGTGTGAGACATTACAGAGGAGGTATTCGGTGTGTGTGAGACATAACAGAGGGGTATTCTGTGCGTGTGAGACATTACAGAAGGGGTATTATGTGTGTGTGAGACATTACAGAGGGGTATTCTGTGTGTGTGTGTGAGACATTACAGAAGGTGTATTCTGTGTGTGTGAGACATTACAGAGGGGGTATTCTGTGTTTGTGAGACATTACACAGGCAGAGTCTCTGTTATGTAACAGCCGCTCTATAGGTTAGAGGTGAGCTCAGGGTGGGCGGGGTCTAGATGTTGCCATGGAGGAGAGAGAGAGATCGCATGTGTGTTCCACTAACAGGTAATTCGGCATTTGGAATTACAGAGGGGGTATTCTGTGTGTGTGAGACATTACAGAGGGGTATTCTGTGTGTGTGAGACAGTACAGAGGGGTATTCTGTGTGTGTGAGACATTACAGAGGGGTATTCTGTGTGTGTGTGAGACATTACAGAAGGTGTATTCTGTGTGTGTGAGACATTACAGAGGGGGTATTCTGTGTTTGTGAGACATTACACAGGCAGAGTCTCTGTTATGTAACAGCCGCCTCTCTAGGTTAGAGGTGAGCTCAGGATGGCGGGGTCTAGATGTTGCCATGGAGGAGAGAGAGAGAGATCGCATGTGTGTTCCACTAACAGGAAATTCGGCATTTAGAATTACAGAGGGAGTATTCTGTGTGTGTGAGACATTACAGAGGGGTATTCTTTGTGTGTGAGACGTTACAGAAGGGTATTCTGTGTGTGTGAGACATTACAGAGGGGGTATTCTGTGTGTGTGAGACATTAAAGAGGGGGTATTCTGTGTGTGTGAGACATTAAAGAGGGGGTATTCTGTGTGTGTGAGACATTACAGAGGGGTATTGTGTGTGTGTGACATTACAGAGGGGTATTCTGTGTGTGTGAGACATTACAGAGGGGGTATTCTGTGTGTGAGACATTACAGAGGGGGTATTCTGTGTGTGAGACATTACAGAGGGGGTATTCTGTGTGTGTGAGACATTACAGAGGAGGTATTCGGTGTGTGTGAGA